>NC_070601.1:3511154-3641154 GCF_027409825.1 Scomber japonicus
CTTTCCTCCTCTAAGTGTCACAAAAAAAGAAAGCAGCAACACCTTGACGATGATGTGCTGTAATTATTTTGTAAGCAGGCGTCTTTAGAGGATTCACAACTTAACTTTGACCCAAAAAGAGCTTCAGAGTCTCCTCACAGCTGATTTATGCCTTTTATGTAGCGTTTGATGCATCCTAGCTGCAGCAGAAGTAGCGTGCATGCCCCCCCCCCCCCCCCGAAAAGAAATCCTCCCCTCACTCACACCTTGGACAGTACATAGATTATTAATAGCTTGGTCATAGCATTAACCCTCCTGTTGTCCTCGAGTCAAGGAAGGAAGTTAGGAAGAAGAAGAAGGAAGGAAAGGAGGGAGGAAGGAGGAAGAAGGAAGGAAAGGAGGGAAGAGGAAGGAAGGGAGAAAGGAGGAAGGAAGGAAGGAAGGAAAGGAGGTAGGGAGGAAGGAGGGAAGGAAGGAAGTTAGGAGGGTAGGAAGGAGGGAAGGTAGGTGGGAGGGAGGAAAGAAGGAAGGAGGGAGGGAGGAAAGAAGGAAGGAGAGAAGGGGGGAGGGAGGACAGAAGGAGGGAGGGAGGGAGGGAGAAAAGGACAGAAGAAAGGAAGGAAGGAGGGAAAGAAAAAAGGACAGAAGAAAGAAAGGAAGGAAGGAGGGAAGGAAAGAAGAACAGAAGGAAGGGAGGAAGGAAGGGAAGAAAGAAAGATCAATTTGACCCGGGAAGACGACACAAGGGTTAAATACACAGATATACACACACACTCATATCCAAGAGAGAGAGAGTACACACACACACATATATATATATTTTAATACTTCTGTAGGAGCGTTCTGCCCTCTAGTGGTGACTCGGTGAAACTGCATCTGTCTTTGGCCCTTTAGCAGACATGACCTTGTATCATATTGACATACATTATGTAAGAACAGAGATGTTGCGTAAAGGATAAGGAGCAGAAAGCAGATGCAAAGGGGTTGAAATCTTATCTTTTTTTAGTTGTTCACTGGAGCCAAATTATCTTTAATGCAACATTTAAAATGATTATATTTAACAGAAAAGGCTTTAAATAGCATCTTTATCTACATATATGTGCTTTTTTTGTGTTTTGGTTGCAGAAAATGTGTAATAAACTGTCAATTTAAGCAGATTTTGACTGATTAAGAGCCCCCACCTGATAGATTTAGATTTAAAAAGTGATCCAACAACAACAACAGGAAGTAGATGAATGAACAGCATTTATCAAGAGCAGGAAATGTGTGCAGTAGAGAGTTGGCTCAGTGACAGAGGTGAACAAAAGGACATCGCTGTGCTCCGGAAAGCAAAGTACCGCACGCATAAAATTATTATTATTATTGCTATAAGAAGACATCCGAGTGGTTGTAAATATTATTTTATCACCCTGAAGTGAAATTTCAACCTCTAAAAGTTTCATTTTCTGGTTTTTTACAATGAAGCAAACTTATACAATAAAACCCCACAAGCTTTACTGACTTCCTACCCATTATATGATATTGCGGTTACCGTGGAAACGCCAGCTCCAAAAGAAGAGATGAGTCGCATTGTAAATCAGCCCATCAGCTAAATACTATTACTAAGCTATTAGTTATTTATTTATTCTTCTTCTTCTTCTTAGTGTTGAATCATTTCATTATCGCCCACATTGCTGGAAAGTCTTATTAAATATGTTTAATAATTGGGGAGGAAGGGAGGAAAGAAGGAAGGAATGAAGGAAGGAGGTATGGAGGAAGTGAGGAAGGAAGGAAGGAGGGAGGGAAGGAAAGAGAGAAGGAAGGAGGGAGGGAGGAAGGAAGGAAGGAGGGAGGGAAGGAAAGAAAGAAGGAGGGAGGGAGGGAAGGATGGGAAGAGAGGGAGGGAGGAAAGAAGGAGGGAAGGAAAGGAAGGAGGTATGGAGGAAGTGAGGAAGGAAGGAAGGAGGGAGGGAAGGAAAGAGAGAAGGAAGGAGGGAGGGAGGAAGGAAGGAAGGAGGGAGGGAAGGAAAGAAAGAAGGAGGGAGGGAGGGAGGGAGGGAAGGATGGGAAGAGAGGGAGGGAGGAAAGAAGGAGGGAAGGAAAGGAAGGAGGAAGGAAGGTAGGAGGGAGAGAGGAAGGAAGGTAGGAGGGAGGGAGGAAGGGAAGGAGGAAGGAAAGAAGGACAGAAGGAAGGAATAAGGAAAGGAAAGAAGGAAGGAAAGGAGGGAGGAAGGAATGGAGAGAGGAAAGAAGAAAGGAGGGAGGAAAGAAAGAGAGGAGGAGGGAATTAAGCAAAGGAGGGAAGGAAAAGAGGGAGGAAAGAAAGAGGGAAGGAAGGGAAAGAAGAAAGAAATAAGGAGGAAGGAAGGAAAGGAGGGAGGAAAGAAGGAAGTAAGGAAAGAGAGAAGGAGGGAAAGAGGAAGCAAGGGAGGAAAGAAAGAACAGTCAAAACAGACGGGGTCAATTTGACCCGGGAGGACGACACGAGGGTTAAAGATGGAGAATTAGAATAAAAGAATGACTCTAAAATATCCTCCCTCTCTCTTTCTTCTTCTTCTTCTCCTCTTCAGGGCTCGCTGACAGACTACCTGAAGGCCAACGTTGTATCGTGGAACGAGCTTTGCCACATCACCCAGACGGCGGCCCGCGGCCTCGCCTACCTCCACGAGGATATACCGGGACACAAAGACGGGCACAAACCCTCCGTCGCTCACCGGTACGCTCTAATACTCTCATACAGAGGGGTCACACTCATTTTCATTCAAGGGCCACATACAGACCAATTTGATCTCATGTGGGCCAGATCATTAAAAAGATGGAGGGAAGGAAGGAAGAAAAGAAGGAAATAAGAAGGGAAGGAAGGAAAGACCGGCAAAAGGAAGGAAATAATTGGAAGGAAGGAAAGACAAAAGGAAGCAAAAGGAAGGAGGCAAGAAAGGTAGGAAGGACAGACAATGAAGGACAGACAGACAGATGGAAGGAAGGAAGGAAGTAAGGGAAGACAGAAGGGAGGAAGGAAAAAATGAAGGAAGGACAGAAGGGAGGAAGGAAAGAATGAAGGTAGGAAGGACAGATGGAAGGAAGAAAGGAAAAAAGGAAGATAGGGAAGAAAAAGGAAGGAAGGGAGGAGGAAGGAAGGAAAGAAAGAAAGGAGGGAAGAAAGGAAGAAAGAAGCAAGGAAGGAAGGACAGATGGAAGGAACGAAGAGAGGAAAAAAGGAAGGTAGGGAAGAAAAAAGGAAGGAAGGAAGAAAGGAAAAAAGGAAGGTAGGGAAGAAGAGGAAAAAAGGAAGGTAGGGAAGAAAAAAGGAAGGAAGGAAGAAAGGAAAAAAGGAAGGTAGGGAAGAAGAGAGGAAAAAAGGAAGGTAGGGAAGAAAAAAGGAAGGAATGAAAGGAAGAGAAGGAAGGAACGAACGAAGAAAGGAAAAAGGAAGGGAGGAAGGACAGATGTAAGGAAGGAAAAGAACACAGGAAGGAAAGTGGGCCGGATTGCTCCCCTCAGCGGGCCAGTTCTGGCCCACGGGCCGCATGTTTGACACCCCTGCTCTAATATATTACACTCATTCATCAATGTTAAAAGTGTTTCCTGTCTTTCTTTCTTTTCTTTTTTTGCTTTTTAGGGACATTAAGAGTAAGAATGTGCTGTTGAAGACGAATCTGACGGCTTGTATAGCTGACTTTGGCCTCGCTTTGAAGTTTGAGGCGGGAAAATCAGCAGGAGACACACACGGACAGGTACAGTACTTTTTGGCTTTTCATATTTAAAAAAAAAACAAATAAATATGGTTGTCATGGCGATAGTTTTGGATGTTTAAGTAGAGTTAGAGTCATTGTTATTCATATTAAGCTGTGATACCTGACATGGCCTGTAGGGGGCAGTGTGGATCACTTTTAGGACACTTTTTTATTGAAAATATCATATCCTCTCTTCCCTCCTTCCTTCCTTCCTCTTTTCCTTTGTCCTTCTTTCCCCCCCTCTCTTCCCTCCTTCCTTCCTCCCCTCTTTCCTCTCTCTTTCCTCCCTTCCTTTTTTCCTTCCTTCCTTCCTCTTTTCCTTTCTCCCTCCCTCCTACCTTCCTTCATTCCTCCCTTCCTTCCTCCCTTCCTTTGTCCTTCTTTCCTTCCTTCCCCCTACCTTCCTCCCTTCCTTTGTCCTTCTTTCCTTCCTTCCTTCCTTACCCTCCTTCCTTCCCCCCTCTTTTCCTGTCTCCCTTCCTCCCTCCTTCCTTCCTGCCTCTTTTCCTTTCTCCCTCCCTCCTACCTTCCTTCCCTCCTTGCCTTCCTTCTTTCCTCCCTCCCTCCCTCCTTCTCTCTTTCTTTCCTCCCCCTGCCTTCCTTCCCTCCCTCCTTCCTTCCTTTCCTTCTTCCCTTCCTTCTTTCCTCCCTCCCTCCTTTTCTCTTTCTTTCCTCCCTTCCTTTGTCCTTCTTTCCTTCCTTCCTCTTTTCCTTTCTCCTTTCCTTCTTTCCTTTTCCTCCATGTGTCTTTCATTTATTTTTGCTTTCCTTTGAATATATTAACGGTTATGAACGTGCTGATATCATATTTTGCTTTCTCTGTATCTGCCAACGAAGCAACAATAAAAAGACCCCGATGTCAAGCATCACTTTTCGCCGTCTCAGCCCGTCTTTTTCTCGCTGAGTCATCATTTTTCACTCCTCCTCCCTTCCTCCCTTCCTCCCTCTTTTCTCTCCAGCTGATGTTTGATTTCTCTCTCCATGCTTTTTTAAAGGTGGGAACACGACGTTACATGGCTCCCGAAGTCCTGGAGGGCGCCATCAACTTCCAGCGAGACTCCTTCCTGCGTATCGACATGTACGCCTTCGGACTCGTCCTCTGGGAGCTCGCAGCGAGATGCACCGCTGCCGACGGTCAGACCCCTACCTTCCTTCCTTCCTTCCTTCCTTACTTCCTCCCTCTCTCCTTCCTTCCTTCCTATTTTCCTTTCTCCCTCCATCTCTCCTCTCTTCCTTTGTCCTTCTTTTCTTCCTTCCCTCCTTCCTTCCTTCCTCTTTTCCTTTCTTCCTCCCTCTCTCCTTCCTTCCTTCCTTCCTTTCCTTCTTCTCTTCCTTCTTTCTTCCCTCCCTCCTTCTCTTCTTTCTTTCCTCCCCCTACTTTCCTCCCTTCCTTTGTCCTTCTTTCCTTCCTTCCTTCCTCCCTCTTTTCCTTTCTCCCTCCCTCCCTCCCTCCCTTCTTCCTTCTTCCCTTCCTTCTTTCCTCCCTCCCTCCTTCTCTCTTCTTTCCTCCCACTACCTTCCTTCCTTCCTTCCCTCCTTCCTTCCTCCTTCTTTTCCTTTCTCCCTCCCTCCCTCCTTCCTTCCTTCCTTTCCTTCTTCCCTTCCTTCTTTCCTCCCTCCCTCCTTCTCTCTTTCTTTCCTCCCACTACCTTCCTTCCTTCCTTCCCTCCTTCCTTCCTCCTTCTTTTCCTTTCTCCCTCCCTCCCTCCTTCCTTCCTTCCTTCCTTTCCTTCTTCCCTTCCTTCTTTCCTCCCTCCCTCCTTCTCTCTTTCTTCCCTCCCGCTACATTCCTCCCTTCCTTTGTCCTTCTTTCCTTCCTTCCTCCCTTCCTTCCTTCCTTCCTTCCTTCCTTCCTTCCTTCCTTCCCTTCCTTCTTTCCTCCCTCCCTCCTTCTCTCTTTCTTTCCTCCCCCTACCTTCCTCCCTTCCTTTGTCCTTCTTTCCTCCCTCCCTCCTTCTCTCTTTCTTTCTTCCCCTACCTTCCTCCCTTCCTTTGTCCTTCTTCCCTTCCCTCCCTCCTTCCTTCCTTTCCTTCTTTCCTCCCTCCCTCCCTCCCTCCCTCCCTCCCTCCCTCCCTCCCTCCTTTCCTTTCTTTCCTCCTCACTCATTTAGTATTATTAGTATCATTATTATATTACTCCCGGTTTAATTAAGATGTTGCTCTGTGTGTTAACAGGCCCAGTCGATGAGTACATGCTCCCGTTCGAGGAGGAGGTGGGTCAGCATCCGTCTCTGGAGGACATGCAGGAAGTCGTCGTGCATAAGAAGCTGCGGCCCTGCCTGAGGGACTGCTGGCAGAAACACGCGGTGAGAAAAGAGACCTTCGTGTCGTCCTCCCCGGGTCAAATTGACCCATCTGTTTTGACTGTTCATTCTTTATTCCCTTCCTTCCTTCCATCTATCCTTCCTCCCATCTATCCTTCCTCCCTTCCTCCCTCCTTCTTTCTTTCCTCTCTTCCTTCTTTCCTCATTTCCTTATTTCTTCCTCCCTTCCTTCCTTCTTCTTCCCTCCCTCCTTTCCTTCCTTATTCATCCCTTCCTTCCTCCTGTCCTTCCTTCTTCCTTCCTTCCTTCCTTCCTCCTTTCCTTCATTCTTTCTCCCTTCCTTCCTCATTTCCTTCCTTCCTTCTCCCTCCCTTTCTCCCTCCCTCCCTCCTTTCCTCCCTTCCTCCCTCCCTCCCTGCTTTCCTTTCTTCTTCATCTTTTCATCCCTTCCTTCCTTCCTTCTTCCTCCCTTCCTTCCTTCCTTCCTCCCTCCCTCCCTCGTTTCCTTCCTCCTTCCTCCCTTCCTTCCTTGACTCGAGTACAACAGGAGGGTTAAAAGCATTTCTGGATCATAGTATTATTGACCGACTAACGTTGGACTTCCTGCTCTCCCTCAGGGTTTGGCCATGCTCTGCGAAACCATCGAGGACTGCTGGGACCACGAGGCCGAGGCTCGCCTGTCCGCCGGCTGCGTCGAGGAGCGCATCGGCCAAATGCAGCGCCAGGCTCCCATCATCGGCCCCGAGGAGATCGTCACCGTCGTCACCATGGTAACCAACGTGGACCTCCCGCCCAAGGAGTCCAGCTTATGATCGACCGGCCGATCAACCGACACCGGATGAGCTTGTGGAAACCGCAATTGGATCAACACGAGGGGGACGAACGGCCGACCCTGGTTGGTCGGCATAGTGGGCTTTTTTTTTTCCTTCTTCTTCTTCTTCTTTTACGTTTTCCGGGTTTTTTTTTTTTGTCTTGATTTTTTTTTTTTTCTTCCTTTTTTTTTTGTTTTTTTTCTTTTTAAGTGCGGGCCGCTACTCGCGTTCAGGAAACAACCCCCTGCTGCGCTCAACCACCACCTCACCACCACATCAGTTGATCTCCACCACCTCATTTTGTGTGCCTGAGGATTTTTAACGTTTTAAAAAAAAAACACAACGGTTGATGATTGAGAAAAAAAAAAACTAAAAAGACTGCAAAACTTTTTTTCTCATCCCGAGCAAAAAAAAAAAAAAACTATTCAGGATATTTTGGGACGAAATGCTGGGACGACGACGACACTCAAACAAACACTTTTATCATGTATTGTTTTTATACACACACACACACACACACACACACACACACACACACACACACATACACACACACACACATATATCTACAGTATATATATAAAGGAGGGCGACCTGTTCTCTATTCTGCTCGGTTTTCTACGGAGAGAGGAAATCTTGCAGAGGAAAATTTCACCGAACTCTCAAAAAGTTGCATTTTAGTGTAAAAAGAAAAAGAAAAAAAAAGACGAGCACCCGGCTCTCTCTCTCTCTCTCTCTCTTTCTCTCTCTCTTTCTCTCTCTTTCTCTTTCTCGCTCTCTCTCTCTCAAGATACATTTGCTGTTTTTTCTCTCGTGTGCGTTTTTTTTTTTTTTTTTTTTTCTCTCTTCTTCTTTTATTTTGAAGAAACGACTATCTTTGTTCTGCCAATAAGCAAACGGCTTCTGAATGTTTATAATAGTGTAATGCTGCTGTACATAGTGTATTATTATTATGGACCCAGACAAACTTGGTAATCAAGCTTATTTTAAAAAGAAAAAAGTTAAAAAATTAAAAGGGGTGAGGGGATAGGGGATAGGGGGAAGGGGGGGGGGGGGGAAGGGGAAAGGGGGAGGGGAGGGTCCATTTTCAAGCATTACGACGATATTAAATGATTTAAAGAAAGAAAAAGAAAAAAAAAATAACCATAAACCTCCTTCAACCAGGTATACCTCAGTTCAGATGGACACAGTTTAAATTAAATCCCTCTCTCTCTCCTTTTTCACAGTCATAGCTTATACACTCTCTCTCTCTCTCTCTCTCTCTCTGGCCCTCTCTCTCTCTCTCTCTCCATAAACCCCCCCCTCCTCCTCCTCCCTACCACCACAGTGAGAATCATGGGTAATGTAGTCTGCATAAAAAGCCTCTACAGACATGGCCATTAAAATAAATAAATAATTATAAATCTTCCTCTCCTTTTCCTTTTTCCTTCCTCAATCTCTTTTTGACTGAACTCCTCCTCCTTTTTCTCCCTTTTTTTTTTTTTTTGCTGATAATGAGATATAAAAACAAAAGCCCCCCTCCTCCCCCTCATGATGAAGTTATATATGTCGTTTAAAGTTTTTTTTCTTTTTTTTTTTTTTTGGGTTTGCCGTGTCAAATGTCAACGGAGTAATAATATATCGCTGACAAGCCTAATTTTTTTGGCCGTGAGATCTGGATATTAAAAATATATATATAAGTATTTATATATCTCTCTGGATTAGTGCTGGGTACCGACCAGTTGATACCTTTTATTTTGAAATATTTGGTATCGTTTACCAAATTAAAAGGTATTTAAAAAACATGTATTTTATTGGGAGGGGTTTTTTCTTTTATTTTGAAATTTTGTGAAATCAAGTTATGTGTGGTCTGACTGACTGACAACATGTTTTTTGGGTTTTTTTGAGGAGGTTTTTCAAAATAAAAGGTACCCAGCCCTAACTTTTTTGCAATCGTACCTGTATTTAGCTGAGCCAGCTTGCTTTTGATTTTGATTGCACACATCTATTTTTTTTTTTTTGTTTTATTTTATTTGGATTACTATCAAGAGTTTCTGCTCTCTTTTGATACGCCTCAGGAATCTTTGCTACTCACCACCTCCTCCTCACATCCTCTTCTTCTTCTTCTTCTACTTCTTCCTCTTCCTCATCGTCACCTGTCTCGGACTGGAGTACCTCTTCTCTTGCTGATTCTTACGCTTCCTCTCTCTCTCTCTCTCTCTCTCTTTCTCTCTCTATCTTTCCTCGTCTCCACTTGTGAAGGATATTAAAATCACTTCCTGTTTCTTTTTTGTTTAAGGACTACCCTAAATTTAATCTCAACACTAATCCTAATTTATTTGTCTTGTGTCTCTTCTCGGAGATAAATAGACACAATCCCAATCTTAAAAAAAAATAAGATCATTGAAATAAAAAGACATTCATGGTGCCACTTTATATTAGTTTTTCTACAACAGGGCTTAAATTAAAGGTGTTAAAACCTCCTGACACTAACTCAAGTGTAGATGAGGAACTTTTCTCTCTCTCTCTCTCTCTCTCTCTCTCTCTCTCTCTCTCTCTCTCTCTCTCTCTCTCTCTCTCATATCCTGGTGCCATTTCTACGTATCCATTATAGTTACTCTGGTAGATGTCAGGCAAAACGGATGTATCTGTCATCGTTGCGACGGTGCAACAGTGGCAAATTTTTTTTTTTTTTTGGAGTCTTTTTTTGTTTTTTTTTGGAGTCTTTTTATTTTTTCTTTCTTCTCTCTGAGGGACATTAAAACACTGGTGCCGGCAAAAACCTGCAGTCTCTCCTCAAGCTTTGGGACGGTTTCACAGGACGAGGTGTAAAAATCTAACCCCTTTATTTTATTAAAGAAGAGGTTGGGAATATTTAAAAGGCAATATATAATATTAATACTGTTTTTTTTTTTTTAGTTTTTAAACAAAGCTTTACATTTTAAGTAAAGTGAAAAAGCCAAGTGAAACACTAAAGAATAACTAAATTGCCTGGTGGATCATGGAGTTAAATATTTATTCCTTATTTTACATTTTCATCTCAAATACTCTGTGATTTCTCTATTTATTCAGTTTTTACCACCAAAAAAAAACCCTACAAATACACCTCTTAACTTGTTCAGAAAGCATCAAAAAGAGAAAGTAATAAGTAATTGGTAATAAGACTATTGCAACCACACAGCAAACCTGAAGGAAGTTGAAGCCATCATCTTGTAATTTACTTAAATGTAGCATATACAAGAAGTTCAATATTTGCATTGATATCGCTTCCTTTTTTTTGCTGCTGCTGCTTTTTGTTTTTTTCCAATTATTATAAAAAAACAGCCATTGTCTTAAAAAAAAAAAAAAAAAAAAAAAGGTCCTCGTTAAGCTTGATCAGTCAGGGACGATTCATCAGTACGTGCAAAACTCTCCCAGAAAGCAAGCTCCTCCCCTCCGTCAATAATTACTACCTCACTCGCAGGGATTTTCTTCTTAGGGGTAGAAAAGAAAGCAGCGTTGGCAAATAAACCAAAATTAAAAGAAAATAACCGGATTCCTCCTCTAGTAGAAAAAAAAGGGAGTTTTTGTGACATTAAAATGCAAAATAAAGTTATGAGATGACTGAAAAGAAGAAGCAGAAATAAATCATTTGTACTGTTGATGCATGCAAGCTAGTGCTGTGAAAAGACTTTTATTATATTTAACACCTGAAAACAGGAAACAGGAAAAAGGGGGGCAGTATTAAAAGATAAAAAAAAGTAGCTCAGCAGTATTTTTTTAAGCTGCCAAATGGATTTAAATTAAAATAAAAAAGCTTATATATGTTGGTTTTTAGGTGTTTAGGGAGGTAATGTCCCAGTACTGTAAAGCTTTATGTAGGTAAATGCTGATTTACTTTCATATAAACTGGATAAATGCAACAAAAACAGGAATAAGAGGTTAAAAAAAAACACATTAAAACACATAAAACAGAAAAAAAGAGGGCAGTATTATCCTTTCTTTAAATTAAAAAAATAAAAAGTAGCTAACCAGTATTTTTTAAAGCTGCCCAAGTGGTTTTAAATTAAAATAAAACGCCTCTATAAAACAAATATAAGAGGTTAAAACCACCTGAAAACACATTAAATCACATAAAACAGAATAAAAGAGGGCAGTATTATCCTTTCTTTAAATTAAAAAAATAAAAAGTAGCTAACCAGTATTTTTTAAAGCTGCCAAAGTGGATTTAAATTAAAATAAAACGCCTCTATAAAACAAGTATAAGAGGTTAAAACCACCTGAAAACACACAAAAAAAGAAAAAAGGTGGCAGTATTATCCATTTAAAAAATAAAAAGTAGCTCACCAGTATTTTTTTAAACTGCCCAAGTGGATTTAAATTGAAATTAGAAAATGAAAAAGCCTCTATATATGTTGCCAAATGTGGTTTTTAGGGAGGTAATGTAGGGAGGTAAGGTAAAGCTTCATGGAGGTAAAACACGCCATCGTCTGCATACAGTCGAACTCATCTCATATCGTCTGGATCTCATTAACACTTCCTGTCGTCCTCCCGGGTCAAATTGACCCCATCTGTTTTGACTGTTCCCTTCCTTCCTTCTTTCCTTCCTTTCTTCTGTCCTTCTTTCCTCCGCCCCTCCTTCTCTCTTTCCTTCCTTCCTTCCCTCCCTCCCACCTACCTTCCTTCCTCCTTTCCTCCTTCCTTCTTTCCTCCCTCCCTCCTTCTCTCTTTCCTTCCTTCCCTCCCTCCCACCTACCTTCCTTCCTTCTTTCCTCCCTCCCTCCTTCTCTCTTTCCTTCCTTCCTTCCCTCCCTCCCACCTACCTTCCTTCCTCCTCCCTCCTTCCTTTCTTCTGTCCTTCTTTCCTCCCTCCCTCCTTCTCTCTTTCCTTCCTTCCCTCCCTCCCACCTACCTTCCTTCCTTCTTTCCTCCCTCCCTCCTTCTCTCTTTCCTTCCTTCCTTCCCTCCCTCCCACCTACCTTCCTTCCTCCTCCCTCCTTCCTTTCTTCTGTCCTTCTTTCCTCCCTCCCACCTACCTTCCTTCCTTCTTTCTCCCTTCCTTCCCCCTCCCTCCTTCCTTTCTTCTGTCCTTCTTTCCTCCCTCCCTCCGTCTCTTTCTTTCCTCCCTCCCACCTACCTTCCTTCCTTTCCTCCCTCCTCTCCTTCCTTCTTTCTCCCTTCCTTCCTTCCTCCTCCCTCCCTCCTTCCTTTCTTCTCTCCTTCTTTCCTCCCTCCCTCCTTCTCTCTTTCCTTCCTTCCCTCCCTCCCTCCATCCCACACTCCTTCCTTCCCTCCTTCCTCCCACCAACCTTCCTTCCTTCCTTCCTACCTCCCCTTCTTTTCCTTCCTTCGTCCTCCCTTCCTCCCTCCTTCTTCTTCTTCCTAACTTCCTTCTTTGACTCGAGGACGACAGGAGGGTTAAAACCACTTTTTTTTAGCTTCAAATATACCTTTCTTTCTTTCCACCTCTTCCTTTTATCTTTTTATTTTTTTTTAAATATTTTAAACCTCCACACAAACCTCGACTTTAAAGATTTAACCCCTAACCTCCGGAAATTTGATTTTTACACCTGCTGCTGCTCTGAAACCGTCCCAAAAACCAACAAAATATACCATTCAGGGATTCAGTACTATGCTTTTCTAAGTTCTTAGCGAGTTATATGCAACCAGTGCCGCAAACTACCCTACGACTTTCTGTAGGATCAGCTGCAGGAGTGACTTTCAGTAAACCTACACACACACACACACGAAAAAATAACTTGTAGCATTTTAATTTTTTTTTTTTTTTTTTTTTTTGTTGGTTGTTTTTTTTTTTTTTTTAAATCTGTGATCTTTGCATATTGATGATATATATGTTATGTATTTATTTTATAATTTACAGGCCTCGGGTTTTTTGGGGATCACAGCTCAGGTGCAACTCGGAAATAATAAAGTTATATTACAAAAAAAAAAAAAAAAAAAAAAAAAAAAAATCAGAAAGAAAAGAGAGAAAAAAAAAGAGTTGGCACGATTTTATGGTTGTTGTTGCTGTTTTTTCGGGAGGGGGATTGGGAGGGGGAGGGGTTTTGGGGTGGGGCGGGGGGTGTTCAGTTGTAATTCAGGAAATACTTTAATTAATTCAAAAAGAAACGATATAAAAACTGTAATGTGCTTCTTTCTATTCAGTCTACGGACACAAACGACCGAGAATGAATGTTCTTCAGACTCCTGGATTCCAGTATTGTGTGTAAACTTTTTTGATGGATTGAGCCCGGCCCTGTGTAACTTTTAGAGGGCTTTGCGTTTGGCTGGTTTCGTGTGATTGTGCCCCGTCACCGTAAGAAACTAGAGAAAACCTGACGCACACTTTTTTCCTTTTTTTTTCTCTCTCTCTCTCTTTTTCTCTATCTCTATATCGGAGCTGCATTTTCATACACCTCTCTCGGGCTGCCGAAGTATCCAAGATGTGAAAGAAAGAACATTTTAACCAAAAAGTACCATCTTCAAATCTTAAGATGGCACTCATCTAAATCTCTTAACCCCCCCCCCCCTGCCCCCCCCCCCCTCCTCTTTCTCCCTACTGTAGTCCTCCGAGGTGTATGACTCTGCTCTCCAAGCGTGCAGGCTTTCCAGTTTTCTACCTTGACTTCCTCCAGCCCAGCATCTCACATTGCTGTGCATATAAACTACCAGTGGAACATTTGTGTCTTGTTGCCCTCCCCTTACCCCCCCCTTCCGCCCCTTCCGCCCCCTTTACCCCCACCCAAACCCCCCTCCCACTATTTTAAGCAGTCTAGGAATCTGTACAGACATGAGAACATAAATACCTGTATCAACTATATACTCTTGAGCTGAATCTTTATAAGTACGTGTTGAACTTCAGTGTTTCCTCTACATTCATTTATACTTTTTTTTTCTTTTCTTTTTTTTCTTTTGGGGTTTTTTGGATTTAAAGAAGTTGCCCCGCCCCCCCCTCTTTAACTATGCGGAAAACTTGAGCTTTGTGTAAGCTTAAAGCTAGAGGCTCATTGGAGTACTTTGTAAAGCATCCCAAAAACTAAAAAAAAAAGCACTTAAGGGTAAGAGAAAAGTAAGAAAGTCAGCCCACGGTGTTCCTCAAGGACCTGGGTCTCCTGACAGTTGCATTTTTAAAACCCCCCCCCGTGAAGCTCTTAAAGAGCAAAATGCAATATTTCATATGTGATAAAACAATCATCCACTACAGGTATTTCATTCCAGCATCTCAACCTCCTCCTGCCCCCCTCCCCAAAATCCCCAAAATCCCCTCCACACACACTTGTTGGTAAGAATTTTAGAGGAAACATTGAACTCCAATGACCTCGCCACCAGGGACTATCTTAGTAGTAAGATATCTTGGTTGCAAGGCCCCCGCCCCCCCCCCCAACCTACCCCTCCCTTCCTTTCTCCTGGAAATTTCTACAAATTAAGAAAAAGGAAAAAAAGAAAAGCAAAAACACTATAAGCGTTTTTGACCCGGCCCCCCCCCCACCCCCCTCCCCCACACCAACACCACATTTCTCGAGGTTCTCCGAGTCCGCAAGCGCTGATCCAGGATCTGCCGAAACGCAGCCTCGATTGGTGATAACGCTCACAAAAGGGTTTCTGGTTTCATTTTGGTCGTAAAAAGTATAAAAAAGATGAAATTGTCTTGTTTCTTAACTCCTGATAAAGAACTGTGACATAAAGTAAATGTGAAAAATAGGAAAAAGGAAACTAAGGTCTGAAATTTCAAACTTGTAAAGAGAGAGGGAGTTTTTTAAACCAGCTGGAGTTAAAAAAAAAAAAAGTATTACAGCAGGAAACACTTTTAAAAAAAAACCTTCAGAGACTCTGGATGCGTTATCACAGTCGAGGCCGTCGCGTCGAGCCCCGATCAGCGCTGCGGCTCCCGGCTAATGTCGGCCGGTCGTGGTTTTTATCAGCTGAAGTGATCCACGTGATGTAAATAAATGTGTTTTTAGATTGTGACTGTTTTTTTTTTTTATTTCTGACTCATTTTTACTTGAAATGATGGCAGAATAATACATGCACATTATTAACCCTCCTGTTGTCCTCAGGTCAAGGAAGGAAGGTTGGGAAAGAAGGAAAGGAGTAAGGAAGGAAGGAAGGAAAGGAGTAAGGAGGGAGGGAGGAAGGAAGTAAGAAGAGAAGGAAGGGAGTAAGGAGGGAGGAAGGAAAGGAGGAAAAGAGTACGGAGGGAGGAAGGAAGAAGAGAAGGAAAGAAGTAAGGAGAGAAGGAAGGGAGTAAGGAAGGAAGTAAAGGAGTAAGGAGGGAGGAAGGAAGGTAAGGAGGGAGGGAGGAAGGAAGTAAATAAGGAAGGAAGGGAGTAAGGAAGGAAAGAGAGAAGGAAGGAAGGAAAGAAGGGAGTAAGGAAGGAAAGAGAGAAGGAAGGGAGTAAGGAAGGAAGAAAGAGAAGGAAGGGAATAAGGAAGGAAAGAGAAGGAAGGGAGTAAGTAAGGAAGGAAAGGAGGGAGGGAGTAAAGAAAGAAAGAGGGAAGGAGGGGAGGAACGAAGAAAAATCAAAGAAGGAAGGAAGAAAAAAAGACAGGAAGGAAAGTGGGCCAAATTGGACTCCTCGGCGGGCCGGTTCTAGCCCACGGGCCGCATGTTTGACACCCCTGGTTTATATTATTGTTGCACTGCCTAAAAAACACACACACACACACACGGATTAAATCTACCTTCCTGACAGCATTTTAGCAGAATTACAAGCTCAACAGTGACAAAACAAAATTTCATCCTTTCAAAATAAAGCGTCCTTGTATTTCTCCATCCAGGCTCATGCAGCTCATGTGACTGCAGACTTTCACCACTAGATGGCAGCATTCAGCAGCTGAAGAGCCAGCAGACTGATTAGGGTCCAACTCTTCGTCTTTGAGGTATTTTGAGGAGAAAAACATGAAAAGATTTTGAGGATAAGAGATGATTAATGTCAGCTGGGTATCTGTTTTAACTCCTCTTATTATAAGAAGTCTTTGGGAATCACATATTTTAAGATAAGTTTGGAAAAAGGTGAGCTTAAATGATTTGCAAGACTTTTGTCTGCAGCTTTAACCCTCCTGTTGTCCTCGAGTCAAGGGAGGAAGGGTGGAAAGGAGGGAGGGAGGGAGGGAAGAAGGAAGGAAGAAGGAAGGAAAGGAGGGAGGGAGGAAGAAGGAAGGAAAGGAGGGAGGGAAGGGAAGAAGAAGGAAGGAAAGATGGAAGGACGGAGGGATGAAAAAAGGAAGGAGGGAGAAAGGAAAAGAGGAAGGAAGGAAGTAAGGGAGATGGTGGAAGGAAAGGAGGGAAGAAGGAAGGAAGGAAGTGAGATGGTGGAAGGAAAGACGGATAGAAGGAAGGGAGGAAAGAAGGACAACAGGAGGGTTAATTAATGGTTATAAGCTTATATAATGATTTAAAAAGCAGGTTTTAGGGGGAAATAAAAGAAAATGAACAGATGCATTGACCGTTTTAAAGCCAAACTCGCCATTTTATTTCATTTTTATATCAAAACTCTGCTTCAAGACAAAATAATACTCTCATAGTCCCGAAAAAAGTAGTTTGATGTGATCATAACTGTTGTTCTCGGCTCATTCTGGTGATCAACATCTTTGTTTCAAGAATTTCAAAACATTGAAACTTTGAATTTCATCTATTAGAAGATCAACATCAGTGTCCGAGACCCACAGAGTCACATGTTCTTGCTTTCCTCTCACATCACCGAAGAGAAAACCAAAGACAAACGAACATCAACGTAAAGTCCCAGCGTCTCTTTTAAATCAACCGAACGCCGACATGGCCCACTGCTTGACGTCCGTGGGGCATTGCGGGTACTTCTGCATGGCCTCCATGATCTGACTGTTGTCCACCATGAGTCTCATCAGCTGGTATTCCCTCTGAGTTTTAGCCGCCGAGCCGTCGGCCGGTCGGATCAACTCCAGCTGCTGCAGATGTTCGAAAGCCTGAAGAGAAAGAAGTCATCGAGACAAAAGGTCTTAACCCTTGAGACGTCCTCCCGGGTCAAATTGACCCAGTCTGATTTGACTTGTTTGATCTCCTTTCCTTCCTCCTTCCTTCTTTCCTGCCTCCCTTCCTTCCTTCCGTCATCCCTCCTTCCTTCCTCCCTCCTTCCTTCTTTCCTCCCTCCTTTCCTTCTCTTTCTTTCCTCCCTTCCTTCCTTCCTTCCTCCTTCTCTTTCTTTCCTTCCTTCTTCCTTCCCTCCCTCTTTTCCTTCCTCCCTCCTTTCCTTCCCCCTCTCTCTCCTTTCCTTCCTTCTTTCCTCCCTCCTTCCTTCTTTCCTTCTTCCTTTCCTTCCTTCCTCCCTCCCTCCATCCATCCTTCCTCCCTCCCTCCCTCCTTCTTTCCTCCCTCCTTCCTTCCTTCCTCCCTCCCTCCCTCCATCCATCCTCCCTCCCTCCTTCCTTCTTTCCTCCCTCCTTCTTTCTTCCCTCCCTCCCTTCTTCCCTCCCTCCCTCCCTCCCTCCCTTCCTTCCTTCCTTCCTTCCCTCCTTCCTCCCTCCTTCTCTCTTTCTTTCCTCCCTTTCTCCTTTCCTTCCCTCCCTCCCTCCTTCCTTGACTCAAAGACAACAGGAGGGTTAAAATGAGTCTGTCATATACAGATCTATAAATATTGATAGTTTCTCTCAAGGCCTTTTCAGATTTTGGGGTTTGTACCGACCTTCATGATGACAGGCTGCTCGAATTTGTACATCGAGTTCGACTTTCTCTGCAGGAACTTCTTAAACTCTAAAAAAAGAAGAAGAGTGAGGAAAAAGTTAAATACTTTCTTTTACTTTAACCTTCCTGTTGGACAGGAGGAAGAAGGAAGGAAGGAAAGGAGGGGAGGAAAGAAGGAAGGAGGAAAAGAAGCAAAAGGCAAAATAGGAAGGGAGAAAGAAGGACAGAGGAAAGGAGGAAGGTAGGGGGAGGAAAGAAAGAGAGAAGGAGGAATGAAGGGAGGAAAGGAGGGAAGAGAGGAAACAGGGAGGAAAGAAGGAAGGAGGAAGGGAAGCAAAAGGGAAAGAAGGAAGGGAGGAAGGTAGGGGGGAGGAAAGAAAGAGAAGGGGGAATGAAGGGAGGAAGGAAGGAGGTAAAGGAGGGAGGGAGGGAGGAAAGAAAGAGAAGGAGGGAGGAAAGATAGATGGAAGGAAGGGAAGCAAAAGGGAAAATAGGAAGGGAGGAATAAAGGAAAGGAGGGCAGAGGAAAGAAGCAATGGAGGAAGGTAGGAAAGAAAGAGAGAAGGAGGATGGAAGGAAGGAAGGGAGAGAGGGAGGGAGGGAGGGAGGAAGGAAGGAAGGAAGGAAAGAAAGCCCTCCCTCCTACCTTCTGTCCTTTCCTTCTTCCCTTCCTTCTTTCCTCCCTCCCTCCCTCCCTCCCTCCTTCTCTTTCTTTCCTCCCCATTACCTTCCTCCCTTCCTTTGTCCTTCTTTCCTTCCTTCCTCCCTCTTTTCCTTTCTCCCTCCTACCTTCCCTCCTTCCTTCCTCCCTTCTTTCCTCTCTCCTCTCCTTCCTTCCTTCCTTCCTTCCTCCCTCTTTTCCTTTCTCCCTCCCTTCCTTCTTTCCTCCCTCCCTCCTTCTCTTTTTTCCTCACTCCTACCTTCCTTTGTCCGTCTTTCCTTCCTTCCGCCCTGCCTCTTTTCTTTTCCCCCTTCCTCCCTCCCTCCCTCCCATTTTCTTTCCTTCCTTCCTTCCTTCCTTTCTTCCCTCCTTCTTTCCTCCTTCTTTCCTCCCTCCCTCCTTCTCTCTTTCTTTCCTCCCCACTACCTTCCTCCTTTCCTTTGTCCTTCTTTCCTTCCCTCCTTCCTCCCTCCTTCTTTTCCTTTCTCCCTCCCTCCCTCCTTCTCTATTTCTAACCCTAACCCTCTGAGTGTTGTTTTCTCTTCTCCGCTCCTCCGCTCCTCTCGTCTTTTTTTTTTTTTTTTTTTTTGAAAGAAAACACTTCTCATGTCTCTCTGCGTACCGTTGTGAACCATCTGGAGATTGAACGGCTCTCCCTCGTAGACGTCGTTGAGGTGTTTCATGGCGATGATCAAGCACAGCTCCAAGATGGACAAACCTGAGAGAGAGGAAGAGATGTTAACCCTTCCGTTGACCCCACCATTTTTTTCCCATTTTTCCTTCGTTCTTCCCCTCCTTCCCTCTTTCTTTGCTCCCTCCTCCTTCCATACTTCATTCCTCATTTCCTTCCATCCTTCCTTGCTTCCTCCCTCCTTACTCCTTTCCTTCCTTCCTTCCTTCCTCTTTTCCTACCTCCCTCCTTATTCCTTTCTTTCCTCCCTCCCTCCTTACTCCTTTCCTTCCTTCCTTCTTTCCTCCCGCCCTCCTTACTCCTTTCCTTCCTTCCTTCTTTCCTCCCTCCCTCCTTACTCCTTTCCTTCCTTCCTGCCTGCCTGCCTGCCTGCCTTCCTCCTTTCCTCCCTCCCTCCTACTTTCCTTCCTTCCTCTTTTCCTACCTCCCTCCTTACTCCTTTCCTTTCTTCCTTCCTCTTTTCCTCCTTTCTCATTTCCTTCCTTCCTCCTTTCTCATTTCCTCCCTCCATCCCTCCTTACGCCTTTCTTTCCTTCCTCCCTCCCTCCCTCCCTCCCTCCTTTCCTCCCTTCCTCCTGTCCTCCCTTGACCTGAGGACAACAGGAGGGTTAAACTACTCAGAGAATCTCCCACATGTTAATTATTTGACTCTTTTTTTTCTTCTTTTTACCGTGAAGCATATTCGCCTTGGCGTCGGCAAAGCAGAGCCGGCTGGCCTCCAACAAGTCGGCAGGTTTGATGGCAGGTTTGGCAACAGACACTCGGCTAAGACACAACATCTGGAAGAGAGCGAATATTTTTAGCAAGCCATGCAACAAACAAATTATACTCTTACTCCATATTTTCAACGTCGATTTGAGGCTTTAACGGCGAGATGAAAGTTCTCACCAGAAGCATTTGCATTGAGCGAAAGTCTTTGCTTGAGTTGAAGTGTCTTTGTAAAACGTCCTCCACTGATTTGTCTTCACAGAGCGTCTGAAAACAGGAAGTAGTAGCAGAATTTGGATATTTAAAGTTAAATCCACAAATCTAGGCGGATTAAAAAATTTAAAATTAACCATCAAAATAACAAAATAACCCCGAGATCAGGGGTGTCAAACTCATTTTCATTCAAGGGCCAAATACAGACCAATTTGATCTAATGTGGGCCGGACCATTAAAAAGATGGAGGGAGTGAAGGAAGGAAGGAAGGAAGGAAGGAAGGAAGGAAGGAAGGAAGGAAGGAAGGAAGGATGAAAAGACAAACAAAAGGAAGGAGGGAAGGAAGAAAATACAGATAGTGAAGGATGGGCAGACAGATGGAAGGAAGGAAGAACAGAAGGAAGAAAGGAACGAACGAACGAAGACAGGAAAAAAGGAAGGTAGGAAGGACAATGGAAGGAAGGACAGAAGGAAGGGAGGGAGGAAGGACAGATGGAAGAAAGTGATTAAGGACAGATGGAAGGAAGACAGGAAGGAAGGAAGGAAAAAAGGGAGGTAGGGAGGAAGGACAAAAGGAAGAAAGGAAGGAAGGACAGATGGAAGGAAGGAAGGAACAAAGAAAGGAAATAAGGAAGGTAGGGAGGAAGGACAGATGGAAGGAATGAAAAGACCACAGTGGGCCGGATTGCACCCCTCGGCGGGCCGGTTCTGGCCCACGGGCCGCATGTTTGACACCCCTGCCGAGATTCAAGGTGTTTTTCATTAACTCCACCTTGATGCTGTCGTTCCAGTCCTCAGCGAACTTGCCGTCGGGGAAATCGTCCGGTAGGCTGAGCTGCGTCCTAACCCGTTCCACGTAGTCCTCGAAGCTCAAACTGCTCAGTAAATGGATCTGACGGTGGGAGAACCTCGATTTCACTCGCTTCTCCAACAGCTCCAAAACATCCTTGAATAGAAAGAAATAAAATATGTATGTGTTTATTTAACCCTCCTGTTGTCCTAGAGTCAAGGAAGGAAGGAAGGAAGGATGGAAAGGAGGAAGGAAGGGAGGAAAGGAGGGAGGGAGAAAGAAGGAAGGAAAGGAGGAAGGAAGGGAGGAAGGAAAGGAGGGAGGAAGAAGGAAGGAAGGTAGGTAGGAGGGAGGGTGGGAGGAAGGGAGGAAAGAGAAAGGAAGGAAGGGAGGGAGGGAGGGAGGAAGGATGGAAAGGAGGGAGGAAAGGAGGGAGAAAGGAAGGGATGAAGGAAAGGAGGGGGAGGACAGAGGAAAGAAGGAAGGAAGGTAGGTAGGAGGGAGGGAGGGAGAAAGGAAAAGAGGAAGAGAGAAAGGAAAAGAGGAAGAGAGGAAGGAAGGAAATAAGGACAGAGGAAATAGGGAGGGAAGGAAAGAAGGAGGGAGGGAGGAAAGAGAAAAGAACGACAGAAGGAAGGACAGGTGGGAGGAAAGAAGGAAGGAAGGTAGGTAGGAAAGAGAGAGAAAAGAACGAAAGAGAGAAAGAAGGGAGGGAGGACAGACGGAAAGAAGTAAGGGGGGACAGGCGGAAGGAAAGAAGGAGGGAGGACAGAACGAAAGAGGGAAGGAGGGAGGAAGGAAAGAAGGGAGGAAAGAAGGACAGACGGAAGGAAAGATGGAAGGAAAGCAGGAACAGTCAAAACAGACAGGGTCAATTTGGACGAAGAGGAAGAAGGAAGGAAAGAAGGAAGTAAGGAAGGAAGGAAGGAAGGAAAGGAGGGAGGGAGGGGGAAGAAGGAAGGAAAGGAGGGAGGGAGGGTGGAAAGAAGGAAGGAAGGAGGAAAGAAAGAGAGAAGGAGGTAAGGAAGGAAAGGAGGGCGGGAGGGAGGAAAGAAAGAAAGAGACAAGGAGGTAAGGAAGGAAAGGAGGGAGGGAGGAGGGAAAGAAGGAAGGAAGGAAGGAATGGAGGAAAGCAGGAACAGTCAAAACAGACAGGGTCAATTTGACCCGTGAGGACGACACGAAGGTAAAACACAAAGTGATTAAAAGCTCCAGAGTCTTGATTGGAGAAGCTGCGGAGACTCACCAGTCTGCAGGTGACTCCCACCACAGCGATGGGCGCCTGGGCGGACTGGGACACATCGAACAGGTTGTAAAGTAGAGTTTGGTTCTTGTGATGAGCGAACAAGTCGAACTCGTCCAGGATGAACAACACAGGAAGACTACTGCTGCGATCACCTGGACAACGGAGAGGGGGGGGGAGAAGAAGAAGAAGAAGAAGAAGAAGCAATAATATGTCACATTTAAACATTTTGAGGCCTTTTATTTTGAAAATCTGTCTGTTTTCTAACCTTTCTTCAACGCCTCCAGAAGGAAAGCCAGATTCTCAGCAAAGCTTCCCTGAAATTAAAACAGATTTTAAGCATTTTTATCACTTTATTTGAACCTTTACATGCTACTCAGAGTCAAATTTGACCCAGTATTGCCCGATATTTGATAACTTCCACTAATTTGACCCAAAACACACAAAAAAGGAAATATTTCACCTTTAAAAAATATGTCTTTGTAGCATGTTTGACCCATATTTATATTATATACTACTTTCCCCTCCTTCCCTCTTCATTTACTCCCTCCTCCTTCCATACTTCTTTCCTTCCATCCTTCCTTCCTTCCTCCTTTCCTTTCCTCCCTCCTTCCTTACTCCTTTCTTTCCTTTCCTTCCTCCCTCCCTCCCTCCTTTCCTCCCTCCTTACTCCTTTACTTTCCTTCCTCTTTTCCTCCTTACTCATTTCCTTCCTCCCTCCGTCTCCCTCCCTCCTTACTCCTTTCTTTCCTTCCTCCCTCTTTTCCTCCTTACTCATTTCATTCCTCCCTCCCTGTCTCCCTCCCTCCTTACTCCTTTCTTTCCTTCCTTCCTTCCTTCCTCCCTCCCTCCTTACTCCTTTCTTTCCTTCCTCCCTCCCTCCTTTCCTCCCTCCTTACTCCTTTCCTTTCCTTCCTCTTTTCCTCCTTACTCATTTCATTCCTCCCTCCCTGTCTCCCTCCCTCCTTACTCCTTTCTTTCCTTCCTTCCTTCCTCCCTCCCTCCTTACTCCTTTCTTTCCTTCCTCCCTCCTTTCCTCCCTCCTTACTCCTTTCCTTCCTCTTTTCCTCCTTACTCATTTCATTCCTCCCTCCCTGTCTCCCTCCCTCCTTACTCCTTTCTTTCCTTCCTTCCTTCCTTCCTTCCTTCCTCCCTCCCTCCTTACTCATTTCTTTCCTTCCTTCATTCCTTCCTTCCCTACTTCTTTCATTATTAAAATAGTTTTGTTCTCATGTTTTATGTAACATTGGACCATAATATCGTGTTTTCTTATAAAAACTAGCAAATAAACACTCTGCTCTCTTTAGGAGGGAAGGAAGGACAGGAGGAAGGAAGGGAGGAAAGGAAAGAAGGACAGAGGAAAGAAGGAAGGTAAGACTAAGGAGGAAAGAAGGAAGGAGGAAGGGAAGCAAAAAGGAAAATAGGAAGGGAAGAATAAAAGAAAGAAGGAAGGAAGGAGGAAAGAAAGAGAGAAGGAAAGGAAGGAAGGAAGGAAGGAGACTAATTATATTGAGAATTAAAATAAATAAGACTAAAATACTTACAAACACTTTATCACCGACGACGTTTTCCAGGTGGAGTTGCCGCGTTATTTCTTTCAGCGCTATTCTGTCGTCCGTCTGCAAAAGTCCTTAAAAAAACAGACAGACAGGAAATGAGTAAAAATTCAGTTTAAATCGTCTAATTCAGGGGTGTCAAACATGCGGCCCGTGGGCCAGAACCGGCCCGCCGAGGGGTCCAATTTGGCCCGCTTTCCTTCCATCTTTCCTTCCTTCATTCCTTCCTCCCTGTCATCTTTCCATCCTGTCTTTTTTTCCTTGCTTCCTTCCTTCCTTCCATTTGTCCTTCCTCCCTTCCTTCCATCTTTCCTTCCTTCATTCCTTCCTCCCTTCCTGTCATCTTTCCTTCCTGTATTCCTTTCCTTCCTTCCATCGTTCTTCCTTCCTTCCTTCCTTCCATTTGTCCTTCCTCCCTTCCTTCCATCTTTCCTTCCTTCATTCCTTCCATCTTTCCTTCCTGTATTCCTTTCCTTCCTTCCATCTTTCCTTCCTGTATTCCTTTCCTTCCTTCCTTGCATCTTTCCTTCCTGTCTTCCTTGCTCCCTTCCTTCCATCTGTCCTTCCATCTTTCCTTCCTGTATTCCTTTCCTTCCTTCCATCTTTCCTTCCTGTATTCCTTTCCTTCCTTCCATCTTTCCTTCCTTTCATCTTTCCTTCCTGTCCTTTTTTTCCAACCTTTCCATTCTTTTCTTTCTTCCCTCCTCACTTTTATTCTTTCCTTCCTTCCAATCGTCTTTCCTTTCTTCTCCTTCTCTTTCCTTCCCACCTTCCTTCCATTTGTCCTTCCTTCCTTCCTTCCTTCCTTCCTTCCTTCCTTCCTTCCTTCCTTTTAATGGTCCGGCCCACATGAGATCAAATTCAGCTGTCTGTGGCCCTTGAATGAAGATGAGTTTGACACCTCTGATCTAATTTGAGGATGTTAAATTTAAAGAATGAGGTTTTTTAGATGTTGTACCGTTGAGGTGAACCTGCAGGAGGTTTTTGTGCACTTCCTGTTCCTCCAGCAGATCTCGTAACACACACTTCAGCAGCTGCAGACAGGAAGGAGAAAAAAAGAAGAGGATTTAATTTAAAACGATTCAACTCTGATTCGTCATCTTGTGAACTTCCTTCCTCCCTTCCCTCCTTCCTTCTATCTTTCCTTCCTCCCTTCTGTCCTTTCTTCCCTCCTTCCTTCTATCTTTCCTTCCTCCCTTCTGTCCTTTCTTCCCCCCTTCCTTCCCTCCTTCCTCCGTTCAGTCCTTTCTTCCCTCCTTCCTCCCTTCTGTCCTTTCTTTCCTCCTTCCTCCCTTCTGTCCTTTCTTCCCTCCTTCCTTCCTCCCTTCTGTCCTTTCTTCCCTCCTTCCTCACTTCTGTCCTTTCTTTCCTCCTTCCTCCCTTCTGTCCTTTCTTCCCTCCTTCCCTCCTTCCTCACTTCTGTCCTTTCTTTCCTCCTTTCTCCCTTCTGTCCTTTCTTTCCTCCTTCCTCCCTTCTGTCCTTTCTTCCCTCCTTCCTTCCTCCCTTCTGTCCTTTCTTCCCTCCTTCCCTCCTTCCTCACTTCTGTCCTTTCTTCCCTCCTTCCTGCCTTCTGTCCTTCCTTCCCTCCTTCCTCCGTTCTGTCCTTTCATCCCTCCCTCCTTCCTCCCTTCTGTCCTTTCTTTCCTCCCTTCTGTCCTTTCTTCCCTCCTTCCTCCCTTCTGTCCTTTCTTCCCTTCTTCCCTCCGTTCTGTCCTTTCATCCCTCCTTCCTTCCTCCCCTCGGTCCTTTCTTCCCTCCCTCCTTCTTTCCTTCCCTTCTTCCATCCCTCCCTTCTATCTTTCCCTCCTTCCTTCCATTTTTCCTTCCTCCGTTTCTTCCATCTTTCCTTCCTGTCTTCTTTTCCTTCCTCCCATCCCTCTTTTCACTGTTCCAGCTTTGTGTTTGTATCTGTGGAGTCTCACCATCGTTTTGCCGACTCCTCTCGGACCGACGATCAGCACCGAGTTACTTTCTCCGTGGATCGCCGTCCGCTTCAGAAGCTCCAACAAGTTTCTGTTAAACAGGAATCAGTTATTTAAAAAAGCTCAATTTATCTTTGAGCTCCATCTATCTTTCCTTCCTCCCTTCTGTCCTTTCATCCCTCCCTTCCTTCCTTCCCTCCCTCCCTCCCTTCTTCCTTCCTTTCATCTCTCCCTCCCTTCCCTCCTTTCTATCTTCCCTTCCTCCCCTCTGTCCTTTCTTCCCTCCTTCCTCCCTTATGTCCTTTCCTCTCTCCTTCCTTCCTCCTTTCCTCTCTTCCGTCCCTCCCTCCATCCCTTCTTTTTATCTTCCCTTCCTCCCTTCTGTCCTTTCATCCCTCCTTCCTTCCTCCCTTCTCTCCTTTCTTCCCTCCTTTCATCCCTTCCTTCTGTACTTTCTTCCCTCCTTCTTTATATCTTTCCTTCCTCCCGTCCTTCCTTCCCTCTTTCCTTTCTTCCCTCCCTTCTTTCTATCTTCCCTTCTGTCCTTCCCTTTCATCCCTCCCTCCTTCCTTCTTTCCATGTTCCCTTCGGTCCTTCCTTCCCTCTGTTCTTCCCTCCTTCCATCTTTCCCTCCTGTCTTCTTTTCCTTCCTCCCATCCCTCTTTTTACTGTTCCAGCTCACATCAGATCACATTAGTCTGTATATATATAAATACACATATATATATATATATATATATATAAAAATCTATCTCTCCTCTAGATTCATATTTTTATTAACTATAAAGAATCTCTAAACTTACATATTCCCAAAAATGCTTCAAGATCTACAAATTACATAAATCTTGCACCAAATGTTAAAACTAGAGCCTAAATCAGCTTCCTCTCATCACAGCATGAAAAGATTAACACGAGGAGTCGACTCTGATGGAATAAAACCTACTTGTGTTGAGCCTCCAGTCCCGCCGGCTTGTCGGGAAGCTGCTGGTGACAAAGCCGCTCCCTCAAAATCCTCTGTAGCTGCAAGAAGAAGGTAAGTAAAAAAAAAAAAAAAACATTAAAAAATAAGCTCTAGTGCAAATTATGAAGCATCTCGGCATCCAGCTGCTCTTAAATATGTAATAAATGAAGACAAACCTCTGTGATGCATTCCCCGACTGGCAGATGAGCATCTTTCACCTTCCTTTTACTCATCATTTAGTGACTCTAAAAGGAAAAACATGTTCATTAGTGACAATTAGAGCATTTTTAATAATATAGGCAGCATTTTATGTATATTTTACCATTTTTCCGTCATTCAAATTTAATATAAACTGCATATTTTCTTCTATTTGTGTTTTTTGTTACTTATAATTACCAAGTTCCCTACTGTTTCAGTGTCCTAATGACATTTTTGGACTATAACTGTTAAATATATCTTGCCTCTATTACATACCATTTGATATTTAAGTGGATTAAAGCAAAAAATATTGGATTTTTGCATTAATTCATGGTTAAAATACATTATATTAACTTTGTGCTGCTGCAGAGTCCAACACGAGTCCTAAATAAGATGCTACTACTATTATTATTATTATTACTTATACATACTTTCTAGGCCCTAGTTTTTTATTTAAGCCCGTGTTAATTATGTCCTCCTGAGCATTGCATTGCTATATTTAATCTAAAATAGATGCATCTTATCCACTAACTTTTATTATCTGGCTTTGAATTGTGTTTAATCTGTTTTTTTTAATGTGTTATCTGAGTTATTTGGGTTTTAAATGCATGCTTAAATTGTGTTGTAGTTGCATTTAAATTACTTTAGTGCAAAGTCTGTTTGCTTTTTTAATGTGCTATATAAATAAAATAAACTTTAAACTTGAAGCTCAGATCAAACTACCATAGTTCAAACCAAACTACATTACATTTTTCGCTAAAACAATATTATCTCGCTTTCTGGCATGCGTGCATACATGCTGTCAAACAATTTAAGGTGTTTTATAGATTATCATGGTTCCCTTTTATAACTAATGCACCCAGAAACATCTTATAATGTGTAATTTTAACAATAACTCTGATTCAGCCTGCTCGTTTAAAGTGCGTTTACACAGCAGATGACTGTAATAAGTATGAGCTAAACTAAAATAACAAAAGCTTTGACACATGCTAACTATGCCGAATTGAAAACAAGCTTATTATACTTTAATAAATGTCTTTAGTTGTTTTTAATCGTGCATATTTAGTTGCCGACATGTAAAAACACATATTTTCTGAATGGAGTTTGGTTTCCGTCTCTTTCGCTCCACGCTGAACTTCATCGGAGCTCAAAGTAAAACCGGAAACATGATTTACCTCCTTTAAGATTACTCTGATTACACACTTAGATTAGCACCAGTTCATCCAGCAGTTTATATGTTAATTAATAAAGAAATATACTTACTACAAGCAGTAACACAACAGCTGACAGCGCTCAACCTTCGCGGGAAAACCGGTCCGCAAGTGATGACGACTTCCTGCTTTGGCTGCTCTGATTGGCTGAAGCAGAATAGAGTAAAAATACTTTGTTATACATATATATGTAGTACTTTTACTACATTAAACTCATAATACTGCAGTACTTTTACTGTAATACTGCATACTACATCACTATAATACTGCAGTACTTTTACTGTCATACTGCATACTACATCACTCATAATACTGCAGTACTTTTACTGTAATACTGCATACTACATCACTCATAATACTGCAGTACTTTTACTGTAATACTGCATACTACATCACTCATAATACTGCAGTACTTTTACTGTAATACTGCATACTACATCACTCATAATACTGCAGTACTTTTACTGTAATACTGCATATTACATCACTCATAATACTGCAGTACTTTTACTGTAATACTGCATACTACATCACTCATAATACTGCAGTACTTTTACTGTAATACTGCATACTACATCACTCATAATACTGCAGTACTTTTACTGTAATACTGCATACTACATCACTCATAATACTGCAGTACTTTTACTGTAATACTGCATACTACATCACTCATAATACTGCAGTACTTTTACTGTAATACTGTAATACTGCATACTACATCACCATAATACTGCAGTACTTTTACTGTAATACTGCATACTACATCACTCATAATACTGCAGTACTTTTACTATAATTTACTATCAGGAAGGGAGGGAGGAAGGAAGGGAGGAAAGAAGGAAAGGAGGAAGGTAGGAGGGAGGGAGGAAAGAAGGAAGGAGGAAGGTAGGAGGGAGGGAGGAAAGAAGGAAGGAGGGAAGAAAAGGAGGGATGAAGGAAGGGAGGAAAGGAAAGAAGGAAGGGAGGAAGGAAGGGAGGAAGGAAGGATGGAACAGAGGTAGAAGGAAGGAAGGAAGGAAGGAAGGAAGGGAGGGAAGAAGGAAGGAATGGAGGGCGGGAGGAAGGAAGGGAGGAAAGAAGGAAAGGAGGAAGGTAGGAGGGAGGGAGGAAAGAAGGAAGGAAGGAACAGTCAAAACAGACGGGGTCAATTTGACCCGGGAGGACGACACGAAGGTTAAAGGTGTGATCATTGTTGGCACACATATCCGAGCCACAGAGTGCAGGTGCTGAGCTGCAAACAAGCAAATGCACTGCAGGCTTCCAACACCTACTTATTTATTGCACCGAGAAATAAGTGGTGCAATAAATAAGTAGACAGTGGAGCTCTTGCACTGTGCGAGCTGTTTATTTGTTTCTACATGGTGATAAATGTTGACACCATTTCCAAAAGAAAAAAAAAAAAAAGATGGAAGTGATTACCACGACGACGGAGCTGCTGTAATTAAATGTCGAGATTTCCACCTCTGGATAAAGCTATAAATGGTATCACTGTGGTCTGATTTGGATTTAAAATTAGGAAGGATGGTGCGTGTGAACGGCTGCATAACAACATCTTTTACTCATCATCGCTATGACGATGAAGCTCTGGAGATACTTTAATGCTTCCTGTGTGGCTTTTTCAGTTCAACATGAAGAAGAAGAAGGATTTTTTTCATTCAAGGGCCACAAACAGCCCAATTTGATCTCATGTGGACCGGACCATTAAAAGGAAGGAAGGAAGGAAGGAAGGGAGGGAGGGAGGGAGGGAGGGAGGGAGGAAGGAAGGAAGGACAAATGGAAGGAAGGAAGGGAGGGAGGGAGGAAGGAAGGAAGGACAAATGGAAGGAAGGAAGCGAGGAAGGGAGGGAGGGAGGAAGGAAGGGAGGGAGGGAGGGAGGGAGGAAGGACAAAAGGAAGGAAGGTGGGAAGGAAAGAGAAGGAGAAGAAAGGAAAGACAGGTGGAAGGAAGGAAAAAATAAAAGTGAGGAGGGAAGAAAGAAAAGAATGGAAAGGTTGGAAAAAAGGACAGGAAGCAAAGATGAAAGGAAGGGAGGAAGGAAGGAAAAGAATACAGGAAGGAAAGATGGAAGGAAGGAAGGAAGGAAGGAAAAAAAGACAGGAAGGAAAGATGACAAGGAGGAAGGAATGAATGAAGGAAGGAAGGAAAAGAATAGAGGAAGGACAGATGGAAGGAAGGGAGCAAGGAAGGAAGGAAGGAAGGAAAGTGGGCCGAATTGGACCAATTGAACGAATTGGTCCATCTCCTTCCTTCTTCCCCTCCTCGCCTCTTTCTTTGCTCCCTCCTCCTTCCATCCATCCTTCCTTCCTTCCTCCCTCCCTCTTTACTCCTTTCCTTCCTTCCTTCCTTCCTTCCTTCCTTCCTCCTTTCTTTCCTTCCTGCCTTCCTTCCTTCCGTCCTCCCTTCCTTCTCTCCTAAATTCATTCCTCTTTTCACCCTTACTCCTTTACTTCCTTACTTCCTTCCTTACTTTCTCCTTTCCTTCCTCCCTTCCTTCTCTCCTAAATTCTTCCCTCTTTTCACCCTTACTCCTTTCCTTCCTTCCTTCCTTCCTTCCTTCCTTCCTTCCTTCCTTCCCCTGCTTTAATGCTTCCTGTGGCTTTTTCAGTTCAACATGAAGAAGAAGAGAAGAAGAAGAGAAGAAGAAGAGAAGAAGAAGAGAAGAAGAAGAGAAGAAGAAAGTGCAATAAACCAGCAGATATCTTGCAAATTGTGTCTGGGTCTCGGCTCACATTCAGCCTGTCACATTCCTCTGAAATACGACCGTTGGCTCACGCATGCAGCTCTCTGTGTTTGCCCTTAAAAATACATGAAGCGTTTCTTTCTCTCTTTTATTTATTTATTTATTTATTTATTTTTTACAGCAGCCATACGCTGAATTAATTTAACGTCTCCTCAGGTCTGACCTTCAGAGAGAATTCAAGCCTCTTCTTTTTTTCGCTTCACACGACTGATCCTGATCCTGCCTCTGCTTCTTTTCTTTTCTCTCTCTTTTTTTTTTTTTTTTTTTTGGGCTCCTTTGTGACCTTTTCTAGTTTGCAGAGCTTCTTCCTCCCTTCCTTCCTCCTTTCCTTCCTTCTCCCTCCCTTCTTACCTTCTTTCTTCCTCTCTTCCTTTCTCCCTTCTTTCCTTCCTTTTTTCCTCCCTTCCTTCCTCCCTCCCTACCAACATGTTTCATATTTATAATTAATGTCAGTTACAATGCCTTGCTCAAGAGTCGTCCTCCTGGGTCAAATTGACCCTGTCTTTTCCTTCTTTCCTCCCGTCTGTCCTTCCTCCCTCCCTCCTTTCCATCCTTTATTTCCTCTGTCCTTCCTCTTTTCCCTTCTCCGTCCCTCCTTTCCATCCTTCTTCCTTCATCCCTCCCTCCTTTCCTTCCTTCTTCCTCCCTCCTTTCCTTCCTTTTTTCCTTCCTTTCCTTCCTCCCTTCCTCTTTTCCTTTCTCCCTCCCTCCCTCCTTTCCTTCCTTCTTCTTCCCTTCCTTCCTCCCTCTTTTCCTTCCTTTTTTCCTTCCTTTCCTTCCTTCTTTCCTCTGTCCTCCCTCCCTCCTACCTTCCTTCCTTCTTTCCTCTGTCCTCCCTCCTTTCCTTCCTTCTTCCTCCCTTTTTTCCTTCCTCCCTTCCTCTTTTCCTTTCTCCCTCTGTCACTCCTTCTTGTTTCCTCCCTCCCTCCTACCTTCCTTCCTTCTTTCTTTCCCTTCCTTCCTTGCTTCCCTCCTTCCTCCCTCCCTCCTTTCCTTCCTTCCTTTCCTTCCTCCCTTCCTCTTTTCCTTTCTCTGTCCCTCCCTCCCTCCTTCCTTGTTTCCTCCCTCCCTCCCTCCCTACTACCTTTGTTATTCCTCCCTTCCTTCCTTCCTTGACTCGAGGACAACAGGAGGGTTAATATAATCTCACATCTAATTTACAGTTTCTCTCCTGTGATGCACCGATCATAAATTTAAACATTTCTCATCATGTTTCATAACAGCGTGGATGAAAGGACTCGAGGTGATGCAGCTGGTGTTATATTTAAATATAATAATTTAAAAACCTCCCATTAAAACGTCATTAATTATTAACATTAGAACAATTTGCAGCTCGTAGTGTAATCATCTTGTTAACAAAGTACACCTCATTAATGTGACACTGCTTCCAGCCATTAGCTAAATAACTTTAATGTGATTAGTATTAGTGAGCTTTTATGCATTTATAGCTTTATTTAAAACCTTGATAAGTAGTAAGTATTTAATCTATTATTGTATTTAATGGTTTTATGTGGACTATACTTGTGGTTTTTGCATGTTTTTGCACAACTACTGATAATAGATATACTCACAATTTTCTAAAAGAGTGTTTATTATATTATAAGGCAGCTTCATTTATACAGCGCAACTCAATGTGCTTAACAGTAAAAACACATAAAACATACAATTTAAAAAATATATAAAATAAAACCTAATAATAGTAAAAATGAACCCTCCTGTTGTCCTCAAGTCAAGGAATGAAGGGAGGAAGAAGGAAGGAAAGGAGGAAGGAAGGAAGGAAGGAAAGGAGGGAGGAAGGAAGGAAGGAAGAAAAGGAAGGAAGGATGGAAGGGAGGAAGAAGGAAGGAAAGGAGGGAGGAAGGAAGGAAAGGAGGAAGGAAGTAAGATATGAGGGATGGAGGAAAAAAGGAAGGAGGGAGGAACGGAGAAAGGAAAAGAGGAAGGAAAGAAGGACAGAGGAAAGAAGGAAGGTAATGGGGAGGAAAGAAAGAGAGAAGGAGGGAGGGAGGGAGGGAGGAAGAAAGGAGGGAGGGAAGGAAGGAAGGAAGGAAGGAAAGAAGGAACAGTCAAAACAGACAGGGTCAATTTGACCCGGGAGGACGACACGAAGGTTAAAACATGCAATTAAAAACAAGAAAAAACAATAATAATACAATTTAAAAAGTACAGAAAAATAAAAACAAGACTAAAATAGAGCATCAAATAATGATTTGTATTAAAGTCATCATACAGTGCAAATGAAAGATTAAAATTCAAAGTGCTTTAACCCTTGTGTCGTCCTCCCGGGTCAAATTGACCCCGTCTCTTTTGACTGTTCCTTCTTTCCTTCCTTCTTCCCTCTTTCTTTGATTTTTCCTTCCTTCTTCCCCTCCTCCCCTCTTTCTTTGCTCCCTCCTCCTTCCATCCTTCCTTCCTTCCTTCCTCCCTCCCTCTTTACTCCTTTCCTTCCTTCCTCTCCCTTCCTCCTATCTTTCCTTCCTGCCTTCCTTCCTTCCTCCCTTCCTTCCTTCTCTCCTAAATTCCTTCCTCTTTTCGTCCTTACTCCTTTCCTTCCTTACTTCCTTCCTTACTTCCTCCTTTCCTCCCTCCCTTCCTTCTCTCCTAAATTCCTCCCTCTTTTCATCCTTACTCCTTTCTTTCCTTCTTTCCTTCTTTCCTTCCTTCCTTCCTTCCTTTTTTACTTCCTTCCTTACTTCCTCCTTTCCTCCCTCCCTTCCTTCTCTCCTAAATTCCTCCCTCTTTTCATCCTTACTCCTTTCTTTCCTTCTTTCCTTCCTTCCTTCCTTCCTTCCTTCCTTCCTTCTTTCCTTCCTTCCTTCCTTCCTTCCTCCCTTCTTTCTCTCCTTGCTTCCTTCCTCTTTTCCTCCTTACTCCTTCCTTCTTCCTCCCTTCCTTCCTTGACTCGAGGACAACAGGAGGATTAAAAGAGCTCAATCATAAGCACATGAAAAGAGATATAAGGTAATTTCCTTCCTTGATAAGATACTAAAAAATAGAATAGGATAAAATAAAACACTATAAATGTAAACTGGAAATAAATAAGTGTGCAATGTGCTCTCTATACTATCTATTGTATTTAATGCTTTTATGTGTTCTAATATACTTGTATCTACTCAACAGATATACTTAATACTCACAATTTTCTAAAGAAGATAAGATAAGATACTAAAAGTCTAACTAGAATCAACAATAAATAAGACAAAATTTGGATAAAATAAAATACAATATTCATCTTACATGCAGCCATTAGTTTCTTATCTCCATATAAACTCATGCGATGCGTTCATGCTCATCTTGTTCTGTCTGTAACTTTCAGCGCAATAAAGACATTTTTTTTAATAGCAGTACTCACTCTACTTCAAAGCTAAATAATAAAAACTAAACTGCTCTTTTTGGTTTTTGTGTTTTTTTTTTATCTCTGTCTGGAGAATATCTGTAACACAAGAGCGTCAAACTGAAGATGTATTAAACTACTATTGCGATTTTAACCAAAAGAAACAACAGAAACAATCACTTTTGTGGCTTCATATGTTTGAAATATGACTTTAAATTGGAGGATATGTTCAAACTGGCATACCAATATCATGGCTCTGCTGTGATTACTTCAGTTTTTTGCATGAATATGATGTATTTATTATATTTTTCCTTCATTTAAATGCTGCAACAGCTTTTTTGCAGTCTGGATCATATTTACTCTTTAAAATAGTCAAATATCAGCAGCTTTAATCCAAGAAATATGTATAGGATCGTAGTTTAAGCCTTCAAAAAGCCATTAATAGGGAATAAGAATAAGCAATTATCTTATATTGTGTCATTGTGTTTGGAGAATGAGTAGATGCCATTTTTTAGGGGGTTTAACAAGACAATTGAGCCATATCAGACACAAATGATTATTCAAAGTAGAGTATTTTAGATATGTTTTAAAATATGCCTGGAGGGGATCTTTAAGTCTAGTAGGTGAAATATAAAAGAGACATTTAACTATTCCTTCTTATAGGGGCCCCTGTGGATCTCCAGGATCCAGTTAGAGATCCATTATAGCAGGCTTTGTCTTTGCATGAGTCACTATCACTGTGATTACCATGTGTCCTTGTTCAGTTAATAATATTTTTAAATCCTTTCTTTTTTCTGCCTTTACTGAGCTCATGTATATGGGAGCCCATTTCTGCCAATGTGATGGAAAAAAAGTAAGTCAATATTCTAAGAAAGTATCTCAAGATAATGACGTAGTATCACATTAGATATTATCTCATTATATAGAGATGGTTTCTCATTATTTTGAGATACTAAGTCATTATTTAGAGATAGTTTATCGTTATTTACAGAAAGCATCTCATTATTCAGCCATATTATCTCATCATTTAGAGATAGTTTTTCATTATATAGACATATTATCTCATTATATTGAGATAATCTCATTATTTACAGATATTATCTTATTATTTAGAGATAGTCTGTCATTATATAGAGATAATATCTCATTGTATACAGATATTATATCATTATATAGAGATAGTATATCATTATATACAGATAGTATCTCTTTATATACAGATATCTCATTATTTAGAGATAGTCTGTTATTATATAGTTATTATCTCATTATTTACAGATAGTATCTCATTATATACAGATATTATCTCATTATATACAGATATTATCTCATTATTCAGAGATAGTCTCTCATTATATTGACTCACAAACTTAAACTGTGCATCACCTCTCTCCCCTCTGCTGGCTGTGTCCGCGCATGCTCAGTTTGTGTCTCCATCATTCCCAGTGTAGCAGCAGCAGCAGAGGCAGAGAGCTAAATGGGGTAAGGCTGCTTTATTCTTATTTCTATCTAAAGCTACACAGACGTACTGCTGCTGGTTGTTGCACTGCTGCTCACTGTCTCAGCACCGGGACGCGTTCACAGGGAGGGTAAGCATAGAGTATATTTACACAGCTTTGATTTGACGCAAACGTTTTTTAGTCTCTCTTCTTCTTCTCCTCTTCTCTCTCTCTGCAAACGCAACGGCTGTTAGCATCGCATGCTAACTCAAAGCTAAGCTAGGCTAGGCTAGGCTAGGCTAACTCGGCCTTCCCCCCCGTTTTCTGGCCTCCTGTCGCGGGGCCTAGCTGGGTTTTTTTATTTTTTATTTTATACTACTTCGACAATATTGAAGTCGGAATCTCGGCTACTAAGGTTAAGAAGAAAGAATAAGGGGAAAGTCTTCTTAAACGTGAAATACTCTCCGAAATAATCACGGCAAAAAACAACCGTTATTAGCATTAGCCACCTAGCTCGCCCTCTAATTCATTTACATTATAAGAGAGAAGCTAACTAGCTTAGCATCAGCTAGCTCTCTCTCTCTCCTTCTCTCTATCCCTCTCTCCTTCTCTCTCTCTCTTTTGCTAGTTTCGGAAGCTATGGTGTCCAATGCATCAAAACCCCTAGACTAGACTTTATTTATTTATATTATTAATATTTTTTTAAAAGCTTGTTGCCACGGTTACTAGTTAACATTGAGGCCTCCAGGTGATGATGAGTTATTATAAGCCTCTACAAAAACAACCTTTATTTATTTATTTTTAACCCCTATAATATAATGCAAAGTGAATCATATTTGATGCATGAGTTTTAAAGAGAGCGCTACACCAGAAACCTGATATATAAGATTGGATACATGCAGTGCACAGACAAACCAATGCACTAAATATTTTGTAGTTTATTTTTATTACATTAATTCCTGTTGCAAATGTGTGAAATGTGATGCAGCAGGTATAGAAGCTCATTTATCTGCACAGCTGTCATTTCATGCATTATGTTTCATCATCATAACATTAAAAGTTTAATAGGTGGCTAGATGACAAGACTTTTCGCACAAAAAAAGAGGTAATGTTCAACCTAAATGTGGCTAAATCTATCTTGTAAGTCTTGTCATGTAGCTGTCAACTTCGTACAAAAGAAGGGGGCGATATAATGGTTAATTTAGTTTCCTAAAAGCTAACCGTAAGATTTTAAAATGCTAGATTGAGTCCATTGAGGTGTTTGTTTGTTGCACTGTCTGTATCATATTTATCATGTCTGGAGAGAGAGCTGTGCATGCTTTCTTTATTTGTTTGTGCAGGTAACTTGCATTGCATTGCTTTATTTGAGAAAATATGACACTAAATTCACTTTAAGAGATGCGTTCACAGGTGCAGAGCTTTAAATACCGGTGTGAACTACATTTTAAATGGATTTTAGGTGTGCGTTCGGAGGTTTTTGTGGTTATTTGTGACTCTAAATGTGTCCTTGCCTCGTCTATCTTACTTAATAATGTGTATTATAACATTATAAACCACCCAGATGCACCAAGTATCTCAAATTTAAGCACAATCTGATCATAAATGGACATATATGATGGACTGTTTGCTTTTTAAGCTCTAAATTCACTTTTACACAGATGCAGAGCTTTAAATACAGGTGTAAACTACATCTGTAATGGATTTAGGTGTGTGTTCAGAGGTTGTTGTGTATCTCACCTCATCTACTTTACCATATAATACCTTTTATAATGTGTATTATAACATTAAATACATTTAAAATGCTTGACATAGACTACTACTGGAGTCCACTGAGGTGTTAGTTGCCATGTTTTCAGGTGCTTTCTCTCATCTCTTTTGCTTTATTTTAGAAAATATGCCCTTAAAAAATGCGTTCACAGGCGCAGAGCTGTAAACACAGGTGTAAAAAGTACATCTTAAATGGATTTAGAAGTGCGTTGGGAGGTTGTTGTGGAATTCAGCTCATCTATCTTCATTTATAATGTGCATTATAACGTTATAAACCATCCAGATGCACCAAATTTAAGCAAAATCTGATCCTAAATGGACATTTGAATGCAAATATATGACTAATCTAATTTGAATAACCACTTTTTAAGCTCTAAATTCACTTTAAGGGATGCGTTCTCAGGGGCAGAGCTATAAATACAGGTGTAAAATACGTCCTCAATGGATTTAAGTGTGCGTTCAGGGGTTGTCGTGGATATTTGTGACTCTAAATGTGTCCTCACCTCATCTATATTACTTTATTATGTGCATTATAACATTATAAACCAACCAGACGCCCCAAATATCAGCTAAATCTGATCACTTCTTGTCTTGTTTATTTCAGCTGGACTTTACTAACATATACTTGGTTTTAATAGAGCTTAAGATAGAGTTAAAAGTGACCTTAAATCACACCCAGACAGGTTAATTGTGGCTTCATTCAGCAGGTCATCAAATGAGAAGGTGTAACATTGATTTCACTCTTTCTCTATTTCGCTTTCATCGCCTCTTAATTGGCGTTTTATTTGTTTGGTGCAGAAGAGGAGGAGGAGGTTTTCGGTGGTTTTTTGAACGTCTCATTCTGATCTAAATCGAGAGTTTAAGTGTCAATATTTTGCCAGCTTCACCAGTAGATTAAAAAGTTCTTGTTTCTTGGTTAAGACTCAAGTCAATTAAAAGTGTTTATTGGTTGGATCGAGCTTTTATTAGCAAAGTAAAATTACACATTAAGCTCCCATGATCCTCTAATAAATGTAGCGATTTAACTTTAAATTAAAACAATATAACAGTACAAACACTTTTATTAAGGGTCTCATATTAAAGCGAGTGAGGACATTTTCATTTTACATAAGCTGCCATCTTTAATGGACTGCAGATTCAGTTACCCGTGAACCTTTTGGCTGTGGTCCCTCTTGTCATTTTGATGTGATTTCTTATCTAAAAAAAAAGATTTATTTCCCTTCTTTCTTTCTTTTCTTTCTGCTTTCACATTAGTTGTTCTTATCCCCTCTCTCCTTTTAAGTCATCTTCTTCTTTTCTTTTTTTTTTCCTACATTGTTTGTACGAAGTTTGCAGCTGGATTGAATCCAAACTATGTTCACATTTTGTGCCAAACCCCCCCCCCCCCCCCCCCTTTCTCTTCCTCCTCTATGATGCATCTCTTCCTTAATTTTGTATTTTAATATTGGGTCAGAAATGTATAAAAAATCAGGGACACTGCAGTGATGCTGTCAGGCTCCACATTACTCTCCTTATTTCACCACAATATCATTTTTTAAGACCAAAAAAAACTGTTTATTAGGGGTTTAAATGTTATTATACATCTAGTTTTTATTTTTTAAGCCAATTTATATTATTTAAATCATCATAAAAGTTGTTTTTAAATGAAAAGTGGATCCTTTTCTTAATGAATTAGTATTAAATTAATATTATTTGACCATTTCTTTCTTCTAGCAGAGCTGTTTTTATAATGATGTGCACCCAGCAACCTCCTTAGAAAAAGAAAAAAAAAACCCTCTCTCTCTCTTTTTTTTCTTTCTATCCATCTTTTCTATGACTCACTCTGACATCATGCATCTAGGTTAGGTTTTAGCATCTTTGTCGTAATTTAATCTTTTATTTTGGAATGTTTTCAACCTTCAAAATAAAAGCAAAATATACCCCAATATGTATATTATCACTCAGATTGATGTAAGGTCTTTATTTTGAAAAACTAACTAACCTAAACTCTACTTTCAGTCTATATTCAGTCTTTTATTTCCATGATTGAGCTTTTATTTTGGTTTATTTGACCTATAAAACACTATCAATACTGCAAGAATAATCACTTTAGAAACCTCACATTACCCTGAGTTTGAGATTCTGTTATTGCTGTGTAAATGCACAAAAAAAGGCCCCAAAAAACCCCAACGTAATCTTAAAAAAAGATCAGCACCCGGCAATAAACAGTCACAGATTAGTAGGTGCTGTGTGTAATTCGGTAGTTGTCGAGAGAGACAGGAAATGAGCGGTAAACTGGTTTTAAAAAACAACAAAAACAAAAGTTTAGGTTTAAATTAGGCTTAAAGTTGAGACGTTTTCCCTCTATCTTCACCCCAAATGATTCCTGTGTCTTTTTATTATTATATTATAACATTTAAAATAATAAAAAACACAAGAGTCATCCTCAAAAGAACCATGCTGCAGCTGCAATTAGGTTTTTTTTAAAATAGAAATGACGTCTCCTCTGTTACCTCTGCGTATTTCCAGATAAACTGATGCCTCATTTTTTTTTACTATGGCCCTCCTCCTCCTCCTCTTCCTCCTCCTCCTCCTCCTCCTCCTGCTCTCTGGTGATGGTGTCGCTGGGTTTGGTCTCAGCAGCTCGGAGGGCAGTTATGAGTCAGCAGCAGCACCGGCGGCTCACAGAGGAGAGAGAGGAGGCTTTACGTGGAGCTCCCATCGTCACTCACACTGAGCTGAACCGAGCCCTGATTTGCCACCTTTAAAAAAAAAAAAGATAAAGATTGATGATGCCAGTTAAATGTGTAATATATTGTATTAAGAAACCTTCAATATTTAGACATAATAAGCTTTTTTGTGCAAATAAGCAGAGTTAACCTGAGATGATCTGCAAGATTTTTCATTATGGCCAATTTAGACATGTCAAGAGTGATCAGTGCTGGCTGTATGAATACACAGACTGTATCAAATATATATATATATACGTATAAAAAAAGGCTCTATTAAATCAGCTGTATCCATTCCCACAATCTACCACAAACAAAAAGTCAGTCTCTATTGGTTTAGATTGACTAATTGTACCTCCTAAACTTAAAGATCCCCTCCAGATCTGTTTTAAGATCTATATAAAATGCTCTAATTTGACTAATAATTTGGTTTTTCCACCAAAAAAAGGTTTTAAAAGTTAAATTCTTGTTAAATCCCTTTTAAAATGACCTATTTCATGCTTCATAAGCGCTGTGCTGTTGTATTATGTAGGAAAATATCAATAATAAATGTCAGATTAGGCTTTTATTGATACAATATAATATTAAAATACATGGATTATAATCACAAGCAAGAAAATCATGATTCTGTTTAATGAGTTTAGGCTGATATTTGAAGGTTTTAACATGATTTTTGCATTCATGAAACAACTCACAGTGTACACCTATCCAAAAATACCTGTTTATAATTAATGTGATAGTGGTTTAAACCATTTCACCCAGCACATATAAAGTAGAGATAACCAGTAGGCTGCAGTAATTGGATGTACAGCTCAGATTTAAACATATACTGGTACACAACACTCATTTTTTCAGCACTTTACTCTTTCTTTAGTAACAAAAATGTCTCAACACATTTTGCTGTCTAAGGTCAAATAAACTATAACAACTAATAAATGAATAATCAAAAAGGTAAAAAGTTCTTTCGAGCCTCGTCTGCTGCTCTTCAAACTTCTCACTGTGGCTGTTGCAGTATCTTGTTAATAATAAAGCGAGAGTTCCTTTCAATTAAAAGCCTTTTTGTTAGTTTGTTAGTGGAAAGTTTTTAGTGTGAAATAGAAGCGACAGGAAACAGTTTGTATCAGCGGTAATTTAACGTGAATAGATACTCGGCAATCCGGTTTACACCCTTAAAAAGCATCAAGTTTCGTACCTAGAAAAGTCTGTAAATCTAATTATCTAAAAGTTGGGAGTGTGTGTTGAGCAGTATCACCGCTGTAAATAACCAGTGGACAGATCCTTTCTTCAGTTGTCCGATAACTCTGTCGTAGTACGTTAAAAACAGCTTCTTTCTCCAACATCAATTTATCATTTTTGCACTCATGACAGACACTAAATAAATGAGAAATGAAATCAGTGGCGTCAGATTATCGGAAGAAGCTTTCATACAATTTATTTCTCCCGGATCACATTATGAGGCTGGTACACATTGCACTGACCACTAATTCATTGTTACCCATTTCTCATCATCATCTTCTTATCTACTCTCTGTTTTTTTTTTTTCTTCTTCTCTATCTCCCACAACAGGAACCATGGGAATACCACTACCCAACAACTGCGTTTGGGAAGCAGTAACATGTTGAAGACACTCTACTAAAGAAGTCCAGCTGAGGGGGCGGTAATCTGGGCGCCAAAAAAAAAAAGACTGAATTAATAATAAAAGACTCTCCTTTTTTTTTTTTTAAACGGCAAGCATCCCCCCGCCCCCCTCATTTCCCCCCTCTTGCCTCCCCCTCCCTCCGAATCGGATGGCTCTGAATCTAAACGACAAGATGCAGTAATGGAAGTCCACGTGCCATTCAGCGCCGTAGCCATGAAGCAGCTAAAAGGGTAGGGTTTTAGCTGCCTCCCCCACCCCCCTCACCCAAGTGAGCTCGCCTCACCCTACCCTTCCACCCCTCCTACCATCCCACCATCCCATCAGCTCCACCTTAAGGGCGAGAGCCCCCCTTCCCCTCCCCATTTTGAAGGATACACACCTTACCTACCTTACCTTACCCTTCTATCCGATCCTCCTTTTTATTTTAAAACCCCCTCCCAAACTCGTTTACCTTCACCTCCCACCCCACGCCGCGGCATTGGAAGACGAAAAACATGACGTGCATCGCGGAGACGCTGCTGGTCGTTGATGTCTGATAAATATACCTCTGAGGTGTCGAGCGTAAAACCAGTGGTGGAGCAATGAATGGCGGAAAGGACTGTGAGGCGGGAGATGAGAGGCAGGCCGTCCCTGTCCAGGTCCCCATTGGCTGGCAGCGCAAGGCGGAGCAAGGAGGAGGGGTCATATACATAAGGTAAGAGGGGAGTCATTAAAATTTTTAGAGGTATGTGATAGGGCTGCTCGATCATAATCACGATTATTTGGGTCAAAATTGATATCACGATTATTAAAACGATTTTTTTTTTTAACTTTAGAAACATGCTGCATTTATTGGACATTCGGCTTAATTCATTTTCTCTCCAAGCAGCAGCCTTTTATCTGCCACTTCACGCAACACACAGCAGAAAATGAGCAGAGATATTAGAGCTGAGCTGGTTACCATGACGACAGTTCACACACATCACTTCCTGGTTTTTAATAATTAGTCAGTAAACTCAGCATCATCTGACGCAGGCTGGAAACTCTGCACTTTTACTTACAGTTAAAACATTTCACTGTGTTTCAGCTTCTATGCTAACGGCGCTGCGGCAGCTTCCTGTCTAAGCTTTTCAAAATAAAACCTTTGTTATTGAGCGCTATCTCATTATTATTATTAAAAATCGTTTCCCCCACGATTTTATTAGTTTTGAGATCGTTTGGCCCCTAAATCGTAATCACGATCACATTTCGATTAATTGAGCAGCCTTAATATGTGAGGGTAAATCTGTGGGGAAAGTAATCAGAAAAACAAATCAATTTTTATTTGGGGTGAGTTTGATTAGTTTCTTGATTTGCTGGTGATGAAGCCGAGTTTTGACCTACAAAAACTGATCTTTTTTCAGTATGGATGTACATTTTTTCGTCTGTAAAAGTTATAAAATGGTGAAAAATTGTCCTAACTATTCAACAATCATCTAAGTACAAATTATTAAAAAAAACGGTGCAACTGAAGCCGAGTATTGACCTAGAGAAACTGATCTATTCTCATTATGGATGTACATTTTTGGGTGTTAAAGTTCAGAAAATAGTGGAAAAATGCACCCTTTATAACCGACTAAAACAACTTCAACTGACTGACGAATCATCTCAGCACTAATTTCAAAAATCATTGCAACTAAAGCAGAGTTTTGACCTAGAAAAACTGGCTTCTGGCAAAGTTTTTGGCAGCGCCGCGTCTGAATACCAGTCGTTGCCAATGAAGCAAATTAAACTGGGAAAAATAAGCAATGTGTTTAGATTTTTTTTTTAAGTATACTTAATGACTTTGTATCTATTTTAGTATCCTCAAATTGCTCATTTCGTCTAACAGTAATGCCAAAATACAATCAAACTTAAACAAATATTTGCTTTTACATTGATTTTAAATCGGGAAAAGATACTAATCTCACATCTGGTAAGCTGGAAACAGGCATTGGTTTGACATTTCCTCAATAAATGATCAGTTTAGCTTCATTTTGAACTAATTAGACCAGAGGTGTCAAAGTCATTTTCATTCAAGGGCCACAAACAGCCCAATTTGATCTCATGTGGGCCGTACCATTAAAAGGAAGGAAGGAAGGAAGGAAGGAAGGACAAACGGAAGGAAGGTGGGAAGGAAAGAGAAGGAGAAGAAAGGAAAGACAGGTGGAAGGAAGGAAGGAAAGAATAAAAGTGAGGAGGGAAGAAAGAAAAGCATAGAAAGGTTGGAAAAAAGGACAGGAAGGAAAGATGAAAGGGAGGAAGGAAGGAAAGGTGGAAGGAAGGAAAAGCATACATGAAGGAAAGATGGAAGGAAGGGAGGAAGTACAGATGGAAGGAAGGAAGGAAAAAAAGACAGGAAGGACAGATGGAAGGGAGGAAGGACAGATGGAAGGAAGGGAGGAAGGAAAGATGGAAGGGAGGAAGGAAAGATGGAAGGAAGGAAGGAAGGGAAAAAAGACAGGAAGGAAAGTGGGCCGAAGTGGACGCCTCGGCGGGCCGGTTCTGGCCCACGGGCCACATGTTTGACACCCCTGACATAGGCTGAATTTCTCTCATTGATTGGCTCGACAGGAGATGATGCTCAAAGTGTGGAGTCATGTTTATTCCCTTAACTCTCAAACTCCACATCTACCAGGTGTAATAAAATCCCTTCATAGAGGTAAATTGTAAGCTGTGGATGCAATAAATGACCCTTTCTGGTTGATTTTGACTGTATAAGAAGTCATTAACGTACAAAAACCTGAGTTGTGTCTAATGGGTTGGATCCTGTAAGCAGTTTTTTGGGAGTTAGTGAGTTGACCTCCCCAACATGTGTGAGTTTACCAGCCACAATGAACTAAAGCACTAAAGCACTAAAGCAGTCGGCTGGTGTCAAGTTTATTTTGGGTCTTGGAAAGAATCCTGTCTACTTCAGTGACCGTGCACCCCCTCCAACCCCCCCACCCCCCCCATCCAACCCCCCCAAATACTCTCAGCACACACTCGTATTTTCTATCTTGTATTTCCTTTTTTTTTTAAATTGAAGCTGTGCGTTTTGCCTCAGGGATGTTCGACTGTAGATACTCCACAGTGTGAGTATTTTTTTTATACAGCAGCAGCAGCAGTGACGGATGACTCAGTCGCCGGTTGTTTTGTCGACTCATCAGTGTGTATGTTTGATAGAGAGACGGCCCGACGGTACACGCTGTTCTTTATTCATTCGTGGAGATATTTTTCATGGTTTTTGCCGACCTTCTCGAACAGAAAAGCCCCCCCCCCCACCCCCCCACTTCTCCTCTGTCTCTCAGCTCTACTGCAGCTGTGACCTCCCAATCACACTCTTAATTTTTTACCTTACTGCTTCAGTGTACCTCATATTAACAGCTTTTTTAGATATAAACTAGTTAAAATAAAAATGAGAATATTAATGTTATACCTAAGGCTGCTCAATTAATGGAAATTTGATCGTGATTAAGATTTAGGGGCCGAATGATTTCAAGAATAATAAAATCGAGGGGAAACGATTTTTAATAATAAAGAGATAGTGCTCAATAACAAAGGTTTTATTTTGAAAAGCTTAGACCGGAAGCTGCTGCAGCTCCATTAGTTTGACAGAAACTGAAACACACGGTGAAATGTTTTAAGAAATGTTCAATAAATGCAGCATGTTTCTAAATTTAAAAAAAAATCGTTTTAATAATCGTGATTTCAATTTTGACCCAAATAATCGTGATTATGATTCTTTCCATAATCGAGCAGCCCTAGTTACACCGTTATATCAGTGACAAAAAAGGGTTGGCAAAGATGAGCAATTCAAAAATATGTTAAAAAAAATTGTTTTAAAAGCAGCATCAGGTTTGTTAAAATGTACTTTTGTTGGTTTTATATAATTTAAAATGACATTTGCACCATTTTTTTAACTAAGTAAGACTGAATGCTCCTGAAAATGTCAAATGGTGTAACCACAAAAGAATGATTAAATATTAAATATTTTATCCTCCTACAGTGTATTTAAGTATATTTAAAACCCACATGGACACAAAAAGACATCATTGAGTCATATGTCTTAATCTTAATGTTTGGTATACTTGCCAACATCAACAAAAGGATGAAAAACTGGATTAATTAGGTCATTTTTCCAGCTGTAGAGTTAAATATTAAAGCAGTATTTATTCAAGAAGTATCCATTAATGATGAGTTTTGGTGATTTATTGTTTTTTCTGATAAACTGGACAACTTTTGCCTTTTTATGATATATTAAATTTACTATCCAATATGTTACGAGCTCATCCTTCCTCATAGCTGCTGATAATATTTTCTTTTTTTTAAATGTTTAAATTCAGATGGGTGGTGATTTAAATAATTCCTCTGATGTAGCGCTATAAAGGTGAAGGATTTTTACTGTTTGATTTCATGGTTGCAAGCCTGTAAAAAAAAAAACCCAGCCTCGAGGAGCTGCTAACCCACCTAAAAAAAATAATTTGTACGTCTGTCAGTGGAGCATTTCAGAGCGTCTTGGTTTCTCTTTTTTTTTTCTTCCTCTTTTCTGAGAAGTAACAGCGGGGGGAAAGCATTAAACCTTTTGTGCTATTCCTGCATAAAAATATTCAGTTTAATGCAAAAAATATTAGAGTTCAGGAGCTTTAGCCCCCTAAAAAAAATATTAAATGATATTCAAAAGCCCATTTTAGGAAGTGCGAATGAGTGCTGCAGCATATAATATGACAAAAAAGGAGTATTCATGTTGTGCATCACCAGCTTTATCTCATATTTGTGTGTGTTTGCTCTCCCTGTGTGCAGTCCCAGTGGCTCGGTGCTGTCCAGCTTGGAGCAGGTGAAGACCTACCTGCTGACAGATGGAACCTGCAAATGCGGCCTGGAGTGCCCACTCATCCTCCACAAGGTAATTTTTTATTTATTTATTTATTAATTTAATTCATCCTTGATTCATTTAAAAACAGCAGCAGCAGCAGCAGCCGGGTGCAGACTTAACCGTGCACCATAAAACACCCTAATTAGAGATTATGGTGGAAGTCTCTATCCGCAAATTACACTGAAATGCTGCTATTCTGAAAAAATTACAGCTGAACACGGAGCGAGCTGTATCCAGACTATAAAAAAAAAAAAACAGTTGGTATATTTGTGCACCCTCGAAAGGATCATCATCATCGTCGTCGTGAAGTATCTGTCGTTTAAAATGCACCACCGCAGCAGACGATTCGGTCTAGTTTGGGGAAGGGATTGTGTTGAACTTCAGTGTATTATTATATTTAGTAGTTAGTTCATAAATTCTCCCATCAGTTATTAATTAATCCTTAATGAAGCTGTCAGAGTGTATTCTATAGGACAGAGGTGTCAAACTCATTTTCAGTCAAGGGCCACAAATAGCCCAATAGCTGGACCATTAAAAGGAAGGAAGGAAGGAAGGGAGGGAGGGAGGGAGGGAGAGAGGGAGGGAGGGAGGGAGGACAAATGGAAGGAAGGAAGGAAGGAAGGACAAATGGAAGGAAGGTGGGAAGGAAAGAGAAGGAGAAGAAAGGAAAGACAGGTGGAAGGAAGGAAAGAATAAAAGTGAGGAGGGAAGAAAGAAAAGAATGGAAAGGTTGGGAAAAAAGGACAGGAAGGAAAGATGAAAGGGAGGAAGGAATGAAGGAAAGAAAGATGGAAGGAAGGGAGCAAGGAAGGAAGGAAGGAAGGAAAAAAGAGAGGAAGGAAAGATGACAGGGAGGAAGGAATGAAGGAAGGAAAGGTGGAAGGAAGGAAAAAAATAGAGGAAGGAAAGATGGAAGGAAGGAAGGAAAAAAAGACAGGAAGGAAAGTGGGCCGAATTGGACCCCTCGGTGGGCCGGTTCTGGCCCACAGGCCACATGTTTGACACCCCTGCGATGTTTAAATGCTGATTTTTGGATTTATTTTAATAAACAGGTAAAATTTGTCCATTTTCACCTATAAAAATATGCGTTTTATTGCCAATTTAGTTTATTCTGGGTCACATTAGGAAAGCTACACCTAGCAGAAATGTGTTTTTAGGTGTTTTTGAAGCTCTCAAATGTAAAAATAGGTCATTTGCATCAGCTGTGTTATGTATCAGCTGCACAAATACAAAAAAAAAAGATGTATTTTATTTCCGTTTTTGTAGATCATGAGTCACATTTAGGGAGAAAAGTTTGGTTTGGGTCGATATTGGATGATTCGTGACATTTGACACACCTCTTATCATTTTATAGATTGTTAATTTTGACATTTTTGAATATAATTAAATCCTATTAAACTTATTTTTTATTTTTTTTGGGGGGTTTAGTTTCCTGCTTTTGGTTGAAATCAGTGTAACATTAAAAAAGCCACACTTGTAAGGAGAAGACTTTTAACATTTAGTGTTTTAACCCTCCTGTTGTCCTCGAGGGAGGAAGAAGGAAGGAAAGGAGGGAAGGAAGAAGAAAGGAAAGAAGGAAGGAAAGGAGGGAGGGAGGGAGGAAGGAAGAAAGAAGGAAGGAAAGGAGGGAGGAAAGAAGGGAGGGAGGGAGGGAGGGAGGGAGGAAGGAAGGAAGGAAGAAGGGAGGAAAGGAAAAGAAGGAAGAAAGGTAGGAAAGAAGGACAGGAAAGAAAGAGAGAAGGAGGGAGGGAGGAAAGAAGGAAGGGAGGGAGGAAGGAAAGGAGAAAGGAAAGGAGGGAGGAAGGAAGAAGGAAGGAAGAAGGAAGGAAAGGAGGGAAGAAGGAAGGAAAGGAGGGAGGAAAGAAGGGAGGAGGGAGGGAGGAAAGAAGAAAGAAGGGAGGAAAGGAAAGAAGGACAGGAAAGAAAGAAGGAAGAAGGGAGGAAAGGAAAGAAGGAAGAAAGGTAGGAAAGAATGACAGGAAAGAGAGAAGAAGGGAGGGAGGAAAGAAGGAAGGGAAGGAAGGAAAGGAGAGAGGGAGGAAAGAAGGAAGGAAGGAGGGAACAAAGGGGGATGGAGGAAATACAGACGGAAGGAAGGGAGGAAAGAAGAATTAGACGGGGTCAGTTTGACCCAGGAGGACAACACGAGGGTTCAGAGATGTAAAGACGTGATATTGTACGATCCTATATCCTCATATCATTTAATATAATATAATAAAATGCTGTTTCACTGCTTGTTTCTTTAGGTAGTAGCTCAGAGCTTTAACTTTTCCTGCAAGTCACTGAGAAGAAGTCTCGCCAGATACTTGATTATAAATGTAGAGCAGCAACAATCAGCTCTTGATGTGTCTCTGCTTCAAAATAGGACTCATTACAAGTGTGACATATTTGACCGCAGCTACAGAGGCGGGGAGAAGGGATAGAGCAGGGGTGTCAAACATGCGGCCCGTGGGTCAGAACAGGCCCCCCCTAAGGGGTCCAATTCGGCCCACTTTACTTCCTTCCTTTCTTCCTTCCTTCATTCCTTTCCACCTTTCCTTCTTTCCTCCGTCCATCCTTCCTTCCTTCCTTTCCCCCCTTTGTTCTTTCCTCCGTCCGTCCTTCCTTCCTTCTTTCCTTTCCCCCCTTCCTTCCTTCTATCATTCCTTCCTTCCCTCCTTCCTTTCACCCCTTCCTTCTTTCCTCCGTCCGTCCGTCCTTCCTTCCTTCTTTCCTTTCCCCCCCTTCCTTCCTTCTATCATTCCTTCCTTCATTCCATCTGCCCTTCCTTCCTTTCTCCATTCCTTCCTTCTGTCTGTCCTTCCTTCACTATCTCTCTTTCCTACCTTTCTTCCCTCCTTCCTTTTGCCTGTCCTACCTTCCTTCCCTTCTTATTTCCTTCCTTCCTTCCTTCCTTCCTTCCTTCCTTCCTTCCATCTGCCCTTCCATCTGCCCTTCCTTCCTTTCTTCCTTTCTCTGTTCCTTCCTTCTGTCTGTCCGTCCTTCACTATCTCTCTTTCCTACCTTTCTTCCCTCCTTCCTTTTGCCTGTCTTACCTTCCTTCCCTTATTTCCTTATTTCCTTATTTCCTTCCTTCCTTCCTTCCTTCCTTCCTTCCTTCCTTCCTTCCTTCCTTCTTTCCTTCCATCTTTTTAATGATCTGGCCCACATGAGATCAAATTGGTCTGTATGTGGCCCTTGAATGAAAATGAGTTTGACACCTCTGGGATAGAGGGAAGAAAAAGAGAGGAGGAGGAGAGGAAGTGGTCAAACAAAGGTGAAAATGGACTTCTTGACAGGCTTGTAGTTAATGTGATCTCCTTCAGTATCAAATAAGTCACCTCTGTCAGCTTTTAGAGGTAGCTGTAAAGACGTTTTGTACTTTTTGTCCTTCACGGAGTCAGCTTGAATTCATTCAATGGAGTTCATTAGCCGCCGTGGTCAAGAGAGTGTAGAAAAATATATGAAAATGTCTAAAGCAGTGGTGTCAAACATGCGGCCCGTGGGCCAGAACCGGCCCACCGAGGGATGCAATCTGGCCCACTTTCCTTCCTGTGTTCTTTTCCTTCCTTCCTTTCTTCCATCTGTCCTTCCTTCTTTCCTTCCTTTCTTCTTTCTGTCCATCCTTCCTTCCATCTGTCCTTCCTTCTTTCCTTCCTCCATTTCTTCCATCTGTCCTTCCTTCCTTCCTTCCTTCCTTCCTTCCTCCATTTCTTCCATCTGTCCTTCCTTTCTTCTTTCTGTCCATCCTTCCTTCCATCTGTCCTTCCTTCTTTCCTTCCTCCATTTCTTCCATCTGTCCTTCCTTCCTTCCTTCCTTCCTCCATTTCTTCCATCTGTCCTTCCTTCCTTCCTCCGTTTCTTCCATCTGTCCTTCCTTCCTTCCTTCCTCCGTTTCTTCCATCTGTCCTTCCTACCTTCCTTTTTTCATTTCTTCTGTGTGTCCTTCCTACCTTTCTTCCCTCTTTCTTTTTGTCTGTCCTTCCTTCCTTCCTTCCTTCCTTCCTTCCTTCCTTCCTTCCTTCCTTCCTTCCTTCCTCCATTTCTTCCATCTGTCCTTCCTTCCTTCCTTCCTTCCTTCCTCCATTTCTTCCATCTGTCCTTCCTTTCTTCCTCCGTTTCTTCCATCTGTCCTTCCTTTCTTCTTTCTGTCCATCATTCCTTCCATCTGTCCTTCCTTCTTTCCTTCCTCCATTTCTTTTATCTCTCCTTCCTCCCTTCCTTCCTTCCTTCCTTCCTTCCTTCCTCCATTTCTTCCATCTGTCCTTCCTTCCTTCCTTTCTTCCTCCGTTTCTTCCATCTGTCCTTCCTACCTTCCTTTTTTTGTTTCTTCGGTATGTCCTTCCTACCTTTCTTCCCTCCTTTCTTTTTGTCTGTCTTTCCTACCTTTCCTTCTTATTTCCTTCCTTCCTTCCCTCCATCTTTTTAATGATCCGGCCCACATGAGATCAAATTGGTCTGTGTGTGGCCCTTGAATGAAAATGAGTTTGACCCCCCTGGTCTATATAAAGTTCACCAAACCTCTCCACATGTTCCACACACACGTTCCTTATTCTTAAAATGTATGAAATAAATTGAGGATGACCACTTGAAGGACCAAAATGTCTACTGCATCACATTACACGCAGTAATCCAACCGATTATCCATCTCCATGCTAAATTTGTCCTCCGTGTCTGTCGGATCAGCACATTAAACAGGCTGATATTGTCTCATCGAGGGGAAACTTTGACTTCTCCGCTCTGATATTTACATTATAATACAGCAGATTTAAACTCCCATCAAACCCAAATTATTACTCTGAGCTGCTGAGGTCGTTTATGGGTCAATGATGTGATGCAACTCAGTGTCAATTGGTGTAATCAGTATTTTTTTCATAAAAATCTGATTTATATACAGGAGAATAAGTGTGAGGTTTTTGGGATTTGTCCTGCTCAATATTAACAAAATGCTTTAAAATGTAAATGTAGAAATACTCCAATAAAGCTTCTTTTCATTTGATGTTTTAAAATGAAGTGATTACTTTTATAAGTCCACTTAAATACATTGTATGTGGATAAAATATTTAATATTTATCATTCTTTTGTGGTTACACTTAGCGATGTCAAACATGTGGCCCATGGGTCAGAACGTGCCCACCAAGGGGTCCAATTCGGCCCCACTTGGATAACTTTGTAAAGTATGAATATTACAGAAAAATACTTCAAATATTTCTGTTGCTTCAGAAGTTTCCTCTTGATATTTAAAGAAATGTGGCTTCAATTTAACCCTTAAATATTGTTTTGGGGTCAAATTTGACCCACTTGTCTTTTGCTGTGAAATTTGACTTTTCCCAAAAGAGACCCAAAATGCACAAAAATGAAAATATTATATTATGTATACTTTTTGTATAGATGCTACAAATGTTTGGCTTTTTGTTTAATTGATAGTTTTAATAAGATTGTTATGTTATAGTTTCAATAAAATACATTTGAATAATTATTGCTATGTTATATTTTAATGTCTTAGGGAAAATAGGACATGATATTGTGTGATAGTAGTGGTGTTATAACCTAAAACTCTGCTCTCTGAATGTAGTCAAGCAGCTTCTTTGTAAAATAACCTGAGAAAGAAACTTGGGAAATGGGGCTGTATGTGTCCCTTGAACTAAAAATGAGTGTGACAGCCCAATACCTCCGTTTTGGATCCACATCGTCTCAAGAATCTTATCTTCTAAAGCTGAAATTCAGAGGAAACTATTACACTGTCGCTTTTTATTTATTGCACATTTTCCAGTCACAAACCGCCTCCCGTTTTTTGTTCCTCAGGTGTTCAACTTCGACCCCGGGGCGGCTGTCAAGCAGAGGACAGCGGAGGATGTGAAAGCAGACGAAGATGTCACCAAGCTCTGCATTCACAAGAGGAAGCTTCTGGCCGTGGCCACGTTGCACCGGAGCATGGAGACGCACCCGCCGCTCACGCTGACCAGTCCAGGGGGAGGTACGAGTATAATCTAAAATCCTGACGCTATAAAAACAAATGTTGCATTCCTGTTGTATGGATATTTAGATGGAAGCTGGTTTCTGGTGCTCGTTCTACCTGCTGTAGCTTTTTAACAGCAGCCAGTCGAATATTGGTAATATTTTATTGAAATATATTTGAATCAACTACATAAAAAGTTATTGTAGATTTTAGATTTTCATGCCTGCTTTCAAAAACCTTGTCTGATTGCTTTGAGGCTTAAAGTTTTTTTCCTCTTATGTGCTCAAATATTTTTCTAGAGATCAAACCACTGTGTTTTCTAATCCTAGACCTGCGTGTTTTGGATGTTTCCTTGCACCAACACACCTGATTCAAATCAGCGTGTCATTATCAGGCTTCAGCAGAGCTTGATGATGAGCAGATCATTTGAATCAGGGGTTTTGGAAGAAGGGAAACATCCAGCACAAGGATTTAAAAACACTGCTGTAGATATGAGTGACTTAGCCGCCTCACATTTGGTGTTTTTATTGATTTTAACCTGAAGGTACGTCGTCTGTGGTCGCAGCGCATTCCACAACTCAACGGGCAATAAGGACTAAACCCCACGACGGTCTGCCCAACGCTGTCGGCCCGGACTGCAAGAATCCTTTCAAGATGATGATGGCAGCTGGACACCAGCAGCAGCAGCAGCGGCTGTATCCGCCCCAGGAGATGGGTGGAGCCCAGCAGCCAGAGCTCTACTCTGGGTACACCAGGCCTCAGAGGCTGGCCAGTGGGGAGCCAGGCCCCAAATCCCCTTACCGGGCGGGGTACGGTAGCATGCTGAGCCCACCTCCATCCAGTGCTAAGCTGTACGGAGATGGCTCGCAGTCACCCAGCACGGACACTCTGGGCAGCCCCGAGGGCTTTCAAAGGACCAATCCTTGTGGGTTTCCAGGAGCCGGCAGTCCCGGCTCAGCCTCCATCCACGGGAACTCGAGGACGCCTCTTTCCCCACCCAGCGTGATGCTCCACGGCTCCCCCGCGGGCCAGCTATCCTGCGCCATGACAGGGAGGACTAGCACGCCCCTCTCCCCCACGGCCACTGCCAAAAGCCCTGTCATGAACATGAACATGCCGCGGGGGAACTTCCCCCCTGGTATGGAAATGCCCCGTGCCCCCTTCCACCATAAAACGCAGCCCCCTGTGCATCCTGTACCTCCCCCTCCATCCATACCACCATCCTGTGCCCTGCAGAAAAGGCAACTGATGTCTGAAAAAGACCCCCTAGGCATCCTGGACCCCATCCCCAGCAAGCCTGTCAGCCAGTCCCCGGCCAACGCCCCCAACCCCTCCAACTTCCAGCCTAATATCCACTCTCAGGTACCAGTGATGAATGTAAACATACCCCCACCCGCCATCGTTCCCTTGCCAAGCAACTTACCTTTACCCACAGTGAAGCCTGGGCCTGTGGGGCATGGCGGCCACGTTCAAAGGACTCAACAGGGCGGTCCGGCTTCCTCCATGTCCCCCTCCCCCGTCACCTCCCCTGTCCACATGGTTGGACCCGCCCATGGGAGGATGGAGACCTCCCCCCATCGTTCACGCTCATCCTCCACCTCCTCTGACCACGGGAACTTTGCAATGCCCTCAGGGCACCAGGTCCCGTGTGGCACCATGAAGGTCCCCCCTCGTTCCCCGAGGTCGGCCATGGGGTCTCCCAGGCCGGCCATGCCCTCCAGCCCCTCCACCAACAAAACTGACCCGCATCACCAGTACAAAGACTCCCAGCTGCTGTCCGGGATGGGAAACTCGATTGGCGCCCAGCAGCACACCAACCCCATGTACTCGCCCACCTCTTCCTCCTCCTCCTCGTCATCCTCTATGGCCACCCCCAGCGCTTCCCAGAAGGGCCACCCAGGACTCCTGGGGATGCCCCTCAACCAGATCCTCAACCAACAGAATGCTGCTTCCTTCCCCGCCAGCAGTCTCCTGTCAGCGGCAGCCAAAGCACAGCTAGCAAATCAAAACAAACTCAGCGCTGTTGGCAACAGCACTGCTGGCATGGCTGGTGGTGGTGTTGGTATGGCAGGCATGGGGGCAGGTGGTGGAGGTAACGGAGGGGGCGGCGGGCACCCTGGCTCTATGAGCAGCTCTCGAGGCATGGAGGGGCACAGCACTTTAAACCCCATGCTCCCGCCAAACTCCACCATGCTGCTTAACACTCCTGAAGGTCAGAGCGGCCGGGCGGCGCTGAGAGACAAGCTGATGGCGCAGCAGAGAGACCCGCTGCGCAAACGCAAGCAGTCGTCAGGCGGCGCCTCGGTAAACCACGACAACGGCAACAACATGGTCTACATGCTGAACAAACCGGGCATGGGAGGACCCCACATGCCGGGTCCCAGCGCCACCGAGCAGCTGCGGAAAGTGGGCCGACTCGGAAACCTCCCCCCGAACACCTCCATGGCCCAGCTCCTCCAGTCCATGAGCTGCCAGAGCTCCCACAACATGGCGGGGAGCAGCCATCGCCCCGGCCTCAGCCCCGGCCCGGGGTCCGGTCCTCAAGGAGCTGCGCAGCTGCACTACAGTGACACCGCATCCATGGTCCCCGGAGGCCCCCAGCAGAACCTCCTCACCCAGCAAAGGCTGCGGGGCCCCAGCGACCCCATGCAGCACTGCCAGAACTTGGACACCTCCGGGGGCCACCTGGGCTCTCGTCCAGGCCAGTTCCCCGACATGATGGCCCAGATGCAGGCCTCGGCCATGAGTAACTGTGGGCCTATGGGGCCCGGCGGTGGACTGGTCGGCCCTGACGGCATGCCGCTGGGACGCCCCAACACTAACCCCCCACCGCTGTCCCATTCTGGCCCCCACCCCTCACAGCAGAACCTCCTTCATAGTATAGGACGGACTAACATGGTAGTGATGCCACACGGAGGCGGAGATGGAAGCATCTCTGACACAGGTGAGACGTCTTTAACCGTCCAATATGTCAGCTGCTGTCATAGAAACGGCTGATTTTAGTGTCTTAAGTCATCAAAATCGACCTTTCATACCAATTAATCACCAATTATTGGGTGCTAGGTGTGAGAAACAATGGAGCTGAGTTTATTTTATGTGTTGAAACTGAGATATATAGACATTTCTTTGTATCTTTATCCTAAAACTCTGACTTTTCTCTCTTAGCTTTGCTCAGATGAGTGTTGAAAGTCACATCCAACAAATTTGACCTGAACCTTTCACACCCCCTAAAATTGCCACATAACGCTGCACGTTTCGCTTCGTTTGTGTGCGACTTTCATTCACAAAAAGTCCAGTCCTGCTTTCACAAATCAAATTACTAACACATAACATAATTTAAGAGTTATAGTAGGAGACCTTAAAACAATTGACTGATTGGTTTTAGACTTTTTTTTTTTTACAGTGAGCTGATGATTTGGGTCAGAAACCAGCTGGCAGAGTTTCTAATAGCCATAAAAATCCAAAAAACCTTTCAGTAAATTAGCAGCTATGATGATAAAATTATAGTATTCAATATAAATTGGTTCATTAAATGTTGTTTTTGTCAATTTCGGTATCATATTTAAACTCAAAATGAGTTATTGCAAGTCCAAACAAGTGTTTCTCCTCAGTGAAGAAAGGCAAAGATGATCCTATTAATCTATTTTATCTATTATCTTATCTATTCATGACTCTTAAAATGGATAAATTACCACAAATGTTGTTAAATCACTCGTTAAAGAACCAATTTATTCCCTTTATCTCTTTATTTTCTACACAAGACATATTTCTGACATTTTGGATTGTGGTTAAATAATTCCATTTATTTTTTATAATGAGAGCGTAATGGTGATTACAGTCATTGTTTTGACTAGCGTTACACTCACTGTCTCAGACTTATTGATTGTTTTCAAAGTGCAATAAAAGAAATAAGAGGCTAAAAGCTCCTCAGATCATTAAAGAAAAAGACAAAAAACCCATTTAGTAGATTTAAAAGCTCAGCAGCTTCTGGAATAACTCAGCATAATTGTCAAAAATAATCTTAAAAGTGATTATTGGTGACATTAGACAGGATGGCGTTGATGTCTCGTGAAGTTAACGAGTATACATGCACCTCTCTTTCCTCTTCCTCCTCTTCCTCCTTCTTTCCTCATGATATACTAGCGGCTGGATGAAGATGCGGTTTCTACGCTTATGAGCTAAAACCAAAAAAAGGATTTAGGTGATAGGCCCCGAGCCCTAGACAGTCAGGCTCCTCCAGTATCTCCGAGCTAATGAGCAAAGCCCCCCCCCCCCCTTCTTCTTCTTCTTCATCTATTGGATGCCACGGCGGCTAATTGTCAGTCAGCCAGTGTTTCTCTTTTGTTTTATTTGTGTGCTCGCATCAGTCAATGGTGTAAGAAGATGGAAATTGGGATCCTGCATCACGCTTTTTTAAAAGGGGAGGGGGGGTGGGGGGTGGGGTGTGGGGGGTAGCGCAGAAGCAGCCCCAGATAGGGCCCGATCCTAAAAAGAGCTTCTCCTCGGCTAGCCGGTCGCTATAGTAACGATGGACCCTGAATAGAGACCAGAGTGAAGCCTTTGATGAGGGTTTAGGCTTCTGTGTGTGTGTGTGTGTGTGTGTTTGTTTGAATGACTGTGTGTATTACAGTGTGTGTGTGTGTGTGTGTGTTTGTTTGTGTGTATATGAATAACTTTGTGTGTGTGTGTGTGTGAGAGACGTTACTTTTTTTTCTTTATTCTGGGACTGGACGATGAGTTTTATGTATTCTGTGTGTGTGTGTGTGTGTGTGTGTGTGTGTGTGTGTGTGTGTGTGTGTGTGTGTGTGTGTGTGTGTGTGTGTGTGTGTGTGTGTGTGTGTGTGTGTGTGTGTGTGTGTGTGTGTGTGTGTTTTATAACAGAGATAGCATCATCGTTGTCTGCTGCTGGCCACCTGTCCTTATCGGCAGGAAGGAGTCCAGTTTATTCTGTATATTTTCTCTCAGGTTAAAGTCATTGAAATTCAGGTGGTCCTTGACGTTTATCGCCAGTGGTGGGAAGAGGAAGTATGAAATGTGTCAAAAAATTGGTAGTTTTGATATTTGGAAATGTTGATATCTTCATAGCGACTCCAGAAACAAGCGTGTAGTTTTTCCTGGGATGACTTAGCTTGAATTTTCACAGGTTAAACGTTTATTGATGAGTGATAAATAAGGTTTGGCAAGATGAACAATTCAAAAAATATGTTTTAAAATAGTTTAAAAAGCAGCATCAGGTTTGTTAAAATGTATATTTTGTGTTGAAATGACATTTGTACCAATTCTTAACCAAAAGTAAGACTTGAATGCTCCTGAAAATGTCAACTGGTATCTTCATAATGACGAGGACTGGGCGATATGGACAAAATCAAGTATCACGATATTTTTGACCGTTTACCTCGATATCGATATTGCAATAATAACGTAGAGATGATTCTTGATGAGTTCACAGAATATTTACACTATATGAAATGTCTAGTAAGTAATAATTGGTGATGTGGATCTAATGACAAAGTGGGTGAAAGGTAAAATGTAACACAAGCTAGAGCTAGAACAATCAGAAAATGACATCATATTACAGTAATGCAGCCTTTTAAAAGCAGGAAAAGACAAGTCTGATGCCACATCACGATACTACCATATCCAAAATCTAAGATGATATCTAGAGTCATGTCTCATATCACGAAATGGATATAATATCGCTATATTGCCCAGCTCTAATAGTGACTCTAGAAACAAGCGTGTCGTCTTTCTGGGATGACAATGGTGAAAATTTGAGCACTTTGAATTTATATTGGTTCAAGTTTTATGGGTCAGCAGCGATGTGATGCAACCCAGCGTCCAATTGGTGTAATGTTTGTTGGTTTTATGTGATTTGAAATGAGATTTGAACCATTTTTTAACCCAAAAGTAAGACTTGAATGCTCCTGAAAATGTCAACTGGTGTAACCGTGATATCTTCATAGTGACTCTAGAAACAAGCGTGTCGTCTTTCTGGGATGACAATGGTGAAAATTTGAACAGAAACTATACTTTTCATACTTTTGCCACTTTTAATTTATATTAGTTAAAGTTTTATGGGTCAGAGATGTGATGCAACCCAGTGTCCAATTGGTGTAATCAGTTTTTTCCCCCCATAAAAATCTGATTTTATATATACAGGAAAATAAATGTGGAATAAATATAATCCACTTTTAACAAACCTGATGCTGCCTTTTAAATCTATTCTTTAAGACAGACTCTTATTTAACACTGACCCTTACACGTTTAAAGGCAGAGTAGAGATCGATGCTGCCGAAGCTGCTGTTTTGTGTTCTCTGAATCAACATGCAGGCACGTGTGACTCAGCACCATATGGACGAGCTGCAACCTGTTGCCGCCTCCTGTTGCTTGTTATGTTTGTTTAAATTATGCAAGCTCCTTTTTTTGTACTTGTGCTCTCTTTGTTTTCTGCCACTTTTCAGCATAATTAGAACAATAATGTAATATGTGACTAATAATTACATTTAAGCTCCCTCGGTCTTGGAGGCAACATGTGACTAAACACAGCTGACACTGAGATCTCACACTCTCTCCTCCACATGAGATCAATCATCTAGCTGATAGGTAGAAAATCTATTGATTCCTGTGTGTAACTGGTGGATTTTCATTGTAGATGATATGTTTTTTTCCACCAGAATCGATTGAATATTGAAGATTAAGGCCTGACATGCATGTTTTTAATGCACTACATATTTCATTTTCAAAGAGCTTTGACTAAAACCTGCTTTATTTGACCATGTTTAGCAATCTTGCACCACTTTATTCTGCTTTTGCTACCATTTATAATCCATTAAAGCTACTACCACTACTTACTCGCCATGTCTGTGTAATCAACAGGCGTGTGTGATGTCAGCATTATGCATTTTATATAAATAAAATAATAAATTATACAAGAAAAACCAGCAAGAATCTCACAGATGACCGCCTCAGCTCCTCAGATGGAAAAGCACATAAGCACTGGGGAGACTCTCGGGGGGATAAAAGAATATTTTGTCACCAAATGGCAGATGTTACGTCTCTGAGTAGCTGCGTAAACCCCCCCCCCCCCCCCCCCCCTACTTGAAGCTAATTTGGATGACAAGTCGGGCATCTTAAGAGCAATGAAAGCTCTTTGAAAGTGGCCTCGTCAGTGGCTTCTTAGCATTAGCCCCTAACCATCTGTTTCTAGACAGCGAGTGAGCTTTGAACAACCCCAATGCTGCCCCCTCCTCCGCCCTGCTGCCCCCTCCTCCACTACTGCCATCAACAAATACCCCAAAGTTCATTTTGACCCTCCTCCTTCTCTTCCCCCTCCACCCTCCCCCACCCCCCCCCCCCCCCATACACACACACACACACACACACACCCACACCCACACTCACACCCTCCTCACCCCAACAAGCTTCCTGGCAGCGGACAGCACCACCAATCATCACTCGGTTCCTATGGCAACCTCCCCCGGCAACAGCCGTCACTATATCATAGCAGGAGTGGAGGATGTGGGGGGAGGAAGAAAAAAAAGAGGGGGAGTGGATGTAGAGGGGGGGGTGGAGGGGTTGGCCGAGTCGTGGCTCTTGGTGTTAGAGAGGAGAGAGAGAGAAAGAAGAGAGGAGGGGAAAAAAATGGAGAACACACACAGCTGCCCTTCAGCTACGTAGCATCGCACCAGCTGCTCCAGTCACCACTCGTCCACACACACACACACACACACACACACACACACACACACACACACACACACACACACACACACACACACACACACACACACACACACACACACACACACACACACACACACACACACACACACACACACGCGCGCGCGCGCACTCTAAACACAGCGTCAGGCCTCGGAGATTTTGTATTTGCTTCGGCTTTGTCTGCGTAACATTGCTGCCAGGCTCTCCCTTGATTCATTGATACATCTGCGGCCTCCATCTATATGTGTATAAATATATCTATTCTTCATGTTCACGTCGTCCTGGCTCTGCTAACAAGTCTGTGTGTGTGTGTGTGTGTGTGTGTGTGTGTGTGTGTGTGTGTGTGTGCCCGCGCTGAGCGTCTGGCAGCGTGTCCGTCTGTTAGTTTTGGGGGTGCAACAGATTGTTAATGTGCAACTTTTTCTTTTTTTTTTATTGTGTGTAATTGTGAAAGCCTCTTTAGAGAAACACTTGCCATTGATTTCTTTTTTTTCTCCTTTTCTTTTCTCGTGGCTTTAGTTAATTGGAAAAGGTATAAATTACAGTCAACTGTTCTGCGGAGGAAAGATTTACATAAACTGCATGAACAGTACAGAGGGTGACAGTGACAAATAAGGGTTGGCAAAGATGAGCAAGTCAAAAATATGTTAAAAAATTGTTTTAAAAGCAGCATCAAAATAATGATAATGATTCTACAGATGAACATTTAGTATTTTTGTTGGTTTTATATCATTTGAAATGACATTTGCACCATTTTTTAACCCAAAAGTAAGACTGAATACTCCTGAAAATGTCAAATGGTGTAACCACAAAAGAATGATAGTGATATCCACCCTAGAAAGGAAGAAAGACAAAGAAAGAAAGAGAAGGAAGAAGAGAAAGAAAGAACAGGAAGTTGGAAAAGGAGAGAAAGAAAGAAAAAGAGCTGTTTCCTGATCTCCATGATTCTCCAGATGAAATGTAATATTTAGAACAATAGTATTCCATTAGCTTTATTTAATATAAAAGTTATAATGTAAGATCATGCCAAACTAGTTGATATGCTGTTTTATTGACTATTTACTGTTTTTACGGTTACACCACTTAGACATTTTTGCCACAATCCTCCTAATATATTCTCTCAAAATGGATTAAAAGCAGAAATTTGATGCTGGATGCAAGTTATTCATGTTTATTTTCATATTTTAACCCTTTTAAATTTGATTAAACCACAAACATTGACCCAAAGTAACAAAAACCACCCAAATAGATTTACTTTTTCTTTTCTTACAGTAAACCACTTTCAAAAACCTCAATACAAATGCAGCTGGAAGTGCAGATTTACCACAAAAGTCATGTCTGCCAATATCGGGTACAATCTGTTACTACTTTTCCCCAAAATGACACAACTACTCAGCCTAGCCTCGAGCTACAACCTGCAGATGAGATAAAGATCAAACTAAAATCATCCTGTGCTAAAGATGTGCTCAGTATTCATGTTTAAAAAAATAATAAGTGTGTCCAAATTGTGATTAAATATGCATCTTACTCTTCATCCATTGGAATAAAGAGTCTAACATGAGTAATTTGCACATTTTCACCAGCTACTTCCTCACTTAGAAGTTCATTAAATTATTTATTGATATTGTCCCAACTTGGCTCAAAGGTAGGACAACATATGGAGAGCATGCATGACTTTTTATTTAAATAAACTAACCGTGTATGTCAGTTTCAGTTTGTAGTGTATGGGTGTGTGAATGAGTAAAAAAAAAGAGACTATATAACTCAAGATCGAACAAACTCAGAGAGGAGATAGAAACTGCTTAGGCCAGGGGTGTCAAACATGCGGCCTGTGGGCCAGAACCAGCCCGCCAAGGGGTCCAATCCAGCCCACTTTACTTCCTTCCTTCCTTCCTTCTTTCCTTCTTTCCTCCGTCCGTCCTCCCTTCCTTCTTTCCTTTCCCCCTTCCTTCCTTCCTTCCTTCCTTCCTTCCATCTGCCCTTCCTTCCTTTCTTCCTTTCTCCGTTCCTTCCTTCTGTCTGTCCGTCCTTCACTATCTCTCTTTCCTACCTTTCTTCCCTCCTTCCTTTTGCCTGTCTTTCCTTCCTTCCCTTCTTATTTCCTTATTTCCTTCCTTCCTTCCTTCTTTCCTTCCATCTTTTTAATGATCCGGCCCACATGAGATCAAATTGGTCTGTCTGTGGCCCTTGAATGCAAATGAGTTTGACACCTCTGGCTTAGGCATTTATTCATAAAAGGAGCATTCACACTAATTCAAGTGTTGGCCATCTCTCCTAATGAGCCACTTCCCAGATCCCAATATTATATGAATTTAGTTCAATTTCTGTATTATTTAAACAGGTAAGAATAGTTTAAAACAGCCTATTCTTACCTATCTCCTTCTCTCATCGGCCCAGTTTAAATCCACACTGATTTTCACACACGATTTATCTTTTTCGCCCCTTTTTCATTCACGCTAGGAAACCCCTCGTCCCTCGGCTGCAGCATGGGCGGCCTGCAGCCTCACGTCAACCCCGGCGGAGGTCAGATGTACCAGCAGCAGGTCCACCAGGGCATGCAGCAGAGCGTGTCCTCGCACCCGGCCTACCAGGGCCAGCAGCAGTTCTCTGACAACCCGCCGTACACAGACAGCAACGCTAACGCCGGCTCCATGGCCTGCCTCTACCAGAACTACCAGGTGGGATGATGATGAGTCACGTTTTGGGCTTTTTTTTTTTGCATTAAATGTATAAAAAGAAACTCAAATGTGTGACTGTGTTGTGTCTGCAGCAGGGGATGTTGCCACACCACCAGTTCGGAGAGGGGCAGCAGCCCCAAGGCGAGGGGCTAAGAGCAGGTACGCCTGGCTCCGACAGGGGTCCCGGCAGAGGCCCGGAGTCGGTGGACGCCATCTACAGAGCCGTGGTGGACGCCGCCAACAAGGGCATGCACGTTACCATAACAACCACAGTGAGCGGGACCACACAGGCGAGCCCGGTGCCCGCTCTCAGCGCCATGAGTGCCTTCACAGCCTCGATAGGGGAGCCGGTCAACCTCCCCCAAGCGGTCAGCGCCGTCCTGCACGGGCACCCAGAAGTGGAGGTGTTACCGCAGCAACCCAGACCGAGGCAGGCGAGACTGGGACGAGGTCAGAAGAACATGGATCCGGGGAAGAGAACGCCGGACGGCCCCGAGGCCAACGACTACTTCCGTTCACCTGGACGCGGGACTCCCAGGGGGCAGTGGGACGGGGAGACGCAGCACGGCGGAGGCTTCGACGCTCACAGCAACAACAGCGCCTGGGGTGGCGAGGAGTTTCTGGAGTGCTCCACGCAGGTGAGGAGTAGTCCCTGCATGGAGCGGCCCGCCAGCTTAGCCCCCGCCCCTCCCTGCCCCGCCGAGGGCTCCAACGACCACAGCCTGGCTATGGCTCACGGGAAGGCTTTCCTCGATGACGGCTATCGCTTTAACAACTGCAGCCGGACGCCCGCCAACTACAAGGAGCGTCTGGAGCAGACGGTGGAGCGTTGCGCCCACATTAACGGCGCCACGCCGCACTTCACCACCCGGGGTTACGGAGAAGTCCTCGGCCCCCCGCGGCAGGAGCTAACGGGGGACGACCAGTCGCCCAGCTCCTCCACCAGCCTGGAGGGACCTCTGGCCACAGCCAAAGACTACAGCCACTACAACGGCCACTTCAACGGTATGGCCCCCAGCCCCTCGGACACAAAGAGCCTGAGCAGCGAGGAGGACCTGCGGCAGCCCGACTCTCCCTCCTCGGAGCTGCTCCACTACCGGTCCAGGCCCTTGGACAGATGGAACATGGGCGAGCTGGGAGTCTGGGGCCAGCTGAAGGGCTTCCCACCCTGGCCTGCCAAGCTGGCCGGGGACGAACAAGTGCACAGCGCTGCTATGCAGCTGCGGGAGCAGGCCAAGGTGAGCCACCAAACTGTGACCACCTGTCATTGTTTCACCTGCCAACTCGTGTTTTCAGACTAAATAAGAGAGCGGCAGCAGGTTTCAGCGCCTGCTAGACTTAACAAACTCACAGCCAGAAATGTGCCCTATAAAACCAGATTCACAGTTTTGTAGAGCTTTAGATTGCAGATAATTATATTCCAGAGTAAGACAGTCGCTTGCCAGGAAGTTAAGATGATGGAATAAGTTGTATTTAACTTTAACTAAGTTGCTCCCAGATGGAAATTTACTGTAAAACTAAAAAGTCAGATGAGGGGAGAAAAAGCTCCTTTTTGTCCGCCAGCAACCTAATTCAGCATCGTGTTTTTTGGCGATAGCACTCATATGTTTTCTCTTGTGTCCTTCCTTCCTTCCTCCTTCCTCCCACCCTCTTTACTCCTTTCCTCCTTTCCTTCATTCATTCCTTCCTCCTCTCGTTCCTTCCTTCCTTCCTTCCTTCCTCCCTCCCTTCCTTCCTCCCTCCCTCCCTCCCTCCCTCCTTACTCCTTTCCTTCCTTCCTTCCTCCCTCCCTCCTTTCTTACTCCTTTCCTTCCTTCCTTCCTCCTCTCCTTCCTCCCTCCCTCCCTCCTTACTCCTTTCCTTCCTTCCTCCCTCCCTCCCTCCCTTTCTTACTCCTTTCCTTCCTTCCTTCCTTCCTCCCTCCCTCCTTGCTCATTTCTTTCCTTCATTTTTTTTGAAAAACCTACCTCTTAACTTCAGACACAGGTTGAAAAAAGTAGATTTCTCATTTCTAGACTTTAACGACATCTCTTTTTATCAGCTTTCTGGGAGATATTGAGGATAAAACCTAAAGACTTTTTTTTAATGTTTCTTACTGGCTGCTTCTCTTGTGTCCCTCCAGGTCGAACCAGAGAAACTAAAAACACTAACTCATGACTTGGAGGCACTTGACCGAGCCGCCAAAAGAGGCCTGAAGTAAGTAAAGCTGCTTATCGTGTGATTGCAACTCAAACCAGAGTGACGTGTCCGTACTGTGTCTGTGTGACTCATATTGATTTTATTGACCCTCCCTGAGTCACTCTTGCTACACCCGTCTAGCTTTCCAGTTCACAGCGATAACAGCGGTTAGATTTACTCCTCGAAATAGTTGATTTTTTTTATTTTTTTTTTAAAGTACCTCTTAACTTCAGATAGAGATTGAAAAAAGTAGATTTCTCATTTCTAGACTTTCATTTTTCCTTTGTTCTTCCCCTCCTCCCCTCTTTCTTTGCTCCCTTCTCCTTCCATACTTCTTTCCTCACGTCCTTCCTTCCTTCCTTCCTTCCTTCCTTCCTCCTTTCCTTCCTTCCTTCCTCCTTTCTTTCTTTCTTTCTTTCTTTCTTTCTCAATTTCTTTCTTTCTTCCTTCCTTCCTTCTTCCCTCCCTCCCGTCCCTCCTCCTTTCCTTCCTTCCTTCCTCCTTTCCTTCCTTCCTTCCTCCTTTCCTTCCTTCCTTCCTCCTTTCCTTCCTTTCTTTCTTTCTTTCTTTCTTTCTTTCTTCCTTCCTTCCTTCTTCCCTCCCTCCCTCCCTCCCGTCCTTCCTCCTTTCCTTCCTTCCTTCCTCCTTTCCTTCCTCCCTCCATTCCTCCTTTCTTTCTTTCCTTCCTTCCTTCCTTCCTCCCTCCTTTCCTTCCTTCCTCCATTCCTCCTTTCTATCTTTCTTTCTTTCCTTCCTTCCTTCCTTCCTCCCTCCCTCCTTACTCCTTTCCTTCCTTCCTTCCTCCTTTCTTTCTTTCCTTCCTTCCTTCCTCCCTCCCTCTTCTCCTTCCTTCCTTCCTCCCTCCCTCCTTGCTCATTTCTTTCCTTCATTTTTTTGAAAAACTTACCTCTTAACTTCAGACAGAGATTGAAAAAAGTACATTTCTTATTTCAAGACTCAGAGTTGACTTTCATGACAACTCCTTTTTCGGCTCTCTGCAAGATATTTAAGATAAAACAGTTCTTGAATTGGTTAAAACTGACTTTTTCAATGTTTCTAATCAACTGCAGAATCCTCTAACAGGGTTTTTTAAATATGTATTTGTTGGTTATGCCATCTCAGTGCTGTGTCCAAGGGGGAAAAACTGACAATCCTCACCAACTAATGACTCATGTAGATGACATAAGATACGATATTCCTTTTATTAGTCCCACATTGGAGAAATTTACAGTATTGCAGCAACAAAGTGGATTTAAAAAACAATAAATAATAAGTACAAAACTGCTTAGGCCAGGGGTGTCAAACATGCGGCCCGTGGGCCAGAACCGGCCCGCTGAGGGGTCCAACACGGCCCACTTTCCATCCTGTCTTTTTTCCCCTTCCTTCCTTCCATTTGTCCTTCCTCCCTTCATTCCTTCCTTCCTTCCTTCCTTCCATTTATCCTTCCTCCCTTCCTTCCTTCCTTCCTTCCTTCTTTCCATTTGTCCTTCCTCCCTTCCTTCCATCTTTCCTTCCTGTATTCTTTTCCTTCCTTCCACCTTTCCTTCCTCCATTCCTTCCTCCCTGTCATCTTTGCTTCCTGTCTTTTTTTCCTTCCTTGCTCCCTTCCTTCCATCTGTCCTTCCTCCATTCCTTCCATCTTTCCTTCCTGTATTCTTTTCCTTCCTTCCACCTTTCCTTCCTTCATTCCTTCCTCCCTTTCATCTTTCCTTCCTGTCCTTTTTTCCAACCTTTCCATTCTTTTCTTTCTTCCCTCCTCACTTTTATTCTTTCCTTCCTTCCACCTGTCTTTCCTTTCTTCTCCTTCTCTTTCCTTCCCACCTTCCTTCAATTTGTCCTTCCTTCCTCCCTTCCTTCCTTCCTCCCTTCTTCCCTTCCTTCCTTCCTTCCTTCCTTCCTTTCTTCCTTCCTTCCTTCCTTCTTTTTAATGGTCCGGCCCACATGAGATGAAATTGGGCTGTTTGTGGCCCTTGAATGAAAATGAGTTTGACACCCTCTGCTTTAGCTCGTGTATCTTTGGTTTTAGAAAGAGCCCATTGTCGTTGGCGAAACACTCGAATCCCTGCTTTCAAAATGTCAATGAGGTAAAATGTAAATGTTGTGTCTCGACAGACCGGGGAAACTGAATAATCACTTGGAAGCTGCTATCCACGAGGCCATGAGCGAGCTGGATAAAATGTCGGGCACAGTGAGTAATCTACACCTCCTTCTCTAGGGCTGCTCGATTACGGAAAAAAAAAAAATCATAATCACGATTATTTGGGTCGAAACTAAAATCACGATTATTAAAACGATTTTTTTTTTTACCTTTTAGAAACATGCTGCATTTATTGGACATTCAGCTTAATTCATTTTCTCTCCATCAGCAGCTTTTTATCTGCCACTTAACGCAACACACACCAGAACATGTGCAGAGATATTAGAGCTGAGCTGGTTACCATGACGACAGTTCACACACATCACTTCCTGGTTTTTAATAATTAGTCAGTGAACTCAGCACTTTTATTTACAGTTAAAACATTTCACCGTGTGTTTCAGCTTCTGTCAAACTATAACGGAGCTGCAGCAACTTCCTGTCTAAGCTTTTCAAAATAAAATACATTGTCTGATGCAGGCTGGAAACTCTGCACTTTCATTTAGAGTTAAAACATTTCGCCGTGTGTTTCAGCTTCTGTTAAACTAATGGAGCTGCAGCGGCTTCCTGTGGCTTCCTGTCTAAGCTTTTCAAAATAAAACCTTTGTTATTGAGCGCTATCTCATTATTATTATTAAAAATCGTTTCCCCTCGATTTTATTAGTTTTGAGATCATTTGGCCCCTAAATCGATTAATTGAGCAGCCTGACCTCCTTCATAAAGTATTGTTTTAAAGCTTCCTAAAATCACCTTAACATTTCTCTCTTTCTTTCCACCGTCACGTAGAGAGATCGTCAGATGAAGCTCCCCAAGCCTAAGAGGAGGAAGATATCCAGATAACATTGAATGTGTCGGCCCAAGAACGTTTCCTCAAAAGCCTTTTCGGAGACTTCGTTCTGAGCTCTCTAACAGGTGCTACACACATATACGGACTTTAAGTGGTACATCATCGGATTGTTCCATGATATCAACGTTGACTTTAAAAATGACTGACCACCACAGGACGGTGCTGGATAAAAAACAAACATCCAATCACCGATTACAGTTTTAACTGTAGAAGAAGAAGAAGAAGATATAAAAGAGAAAGGAAAAAAAAAACACTAAAAAAAAAAAAAAAAAGAAGAAAAAAAATAGAGGAAAAACATCAATGGTTGCAATTTGTCTACAGTTCACTGAATTAACTATTTTTTTCTAGTATAAGATAGTAAAACCGACAAAAAAAAAAAAAAGCTATGAGCATTACCTTACATATTTAAGAAAAATAGACAGTCCAAATATTTCTGATACATTTTCAATATGTATATAGATAATCCTGAAATTTCATGCTATTAAGAATTGTATGTAAATATTGTACAATGTCATGTACAAGCGTACCTAATGCACATTTTATCTTTTATTGTACAAAAAACAAAGCAGAAAGAAGTGTACCAATGTCTTTTGGTTTCTATTCAGAAAAATGCGGTTGCATACGACCGCATGCATAGGATAAATAAGAAATACAGCCTAAAGCTTTTATATGACGAACTGTAAGACGTGCTGTTTGTTAAAAAAAATTTGTTTTTATTTTTTATTTTGGCGGGGTTTTTTTATTGTTTTATTTTATTTTGGCGGGGGTTTTTTTTTTTAATTTTATTTTGGCGGGGGGTTTTTTTTTTGTAAGGGAACAGCAGTGGAAAACAGGCATGAGTATATATATATATGAGTTCTCCATTTTTATCACTTCACACCAGTTAAGTGTTCATTTATATTTTTGGGAAGAGAGAGAGAGAGAAAGAGAGAGAGCGAGAGAGAGAAAAAGAGATTTAAAAAAAGAGATTTAAAAAAGAAAGAACAACCAGACTGAACTTTACCAGCAGGAAGTGTTCAATTGTTCAATGTGTTTTTCCCCTCGTCTGAGCTTTGTGGCCGAGTTATGACGTTTTTAGAGAGATCCAGATGTGTGTGAATTCATCTGGTTGGCTGGTGAGTTTTTTTTTTTTTTTTTTTTTTTTTTTTTTTTTTTGGAGTTTACCGATTATCGTCAAAAGAAAGTTGGTAACCTGCCGATTTTAAAAGGGGAATAATCCACCTTTAAAACAGCAATGATTTGGGATGTTTCAGCATTCGAGCTCAAAATCATCTTTAAATTAAACATAATTACGAGAATCTACCGTCGCCAGTTTATCAGACAGCAGATTTTAACTGAACTAACGCTGGCTCGTCCTCCCGGGTCAAATTGACCCGTCTGTTTTGACTGTTCCTTCCTTCCTTCCTTCCTTCCTTCCTTCATTCCTTCCTTCCTACCTTCCTTCCTACCTTCCTTCCTTCCTTCACTCCTTCATTCCTTCCTTCCTTCCTTCCTTCCTTCCTTCATTCCTTCCTTCCTACCTTCCTTCCTTCCTTCATTCCTTCCTTCCTTCCTTCCTTCCTTCATTTCTTCATTCCTTCCTTCCTTCCTTCCTTCTGTACTTCACTCTCTCTTTCCTCCCTTCCTCATACCTTCCTTCCTTCTTTCCTTCCTTCCTCTTTTCCTTCCTTCGTTCCTCTTTTCCTTCCTTCTTTCCTCCATCCTTCCTTCTTTCCCTCCCTTCTTCCTTTGCTTCCTTCTTCCTCCCTTCCATCCTTCCTTCTTGCTCCCTTCCTTCCTTCCTCCCTCCCTCCTTTGCTTCCTTCCTTCTTCCCACCCTTAATTCCTTTCTTCCTTCTTTCCTTCCTTCTTTCCTCCCTTCTTCCCTCCCTTAATTCTTTCCTTCCTCCCTTCCTTCCTTCCTCCTCCTTTCCATCCTCCCTTCTTCCTTCCTTCCTTCCTTAAATTGAGGACCACAGGAGGGTTAAAGTCTCCACAACCTGCGACAAACTACTAATCACCAGATTATCAGACAGCAGGAAGCGACTATATTATAATATTTTCCCTCCCACCTTTAAAAGTGTTGACTGTCGGAGCCTCGATCAATAAATTAAGACACAGTTAAAAAGTTAAAACACATACAGTCTGCATTAAAAGACACAGAAACAAGACTCAGAAGTTAAAAATGTGACTAATAAATAATCAAAAACACTATTAAAGTCACTTTAATGTGATTTTTAGCCTTTACACTACAACTTAACTGAAGTCTAAATGCAGGGTTTTTGTGATAGAAGTATAATTTTAGTCAAAACAAATTAAAATTATGCTTCATTAATAATGTTACAAGCATTTAATAATGTAAAGTAAAGTGAGGATGGGTTTTATAGGACATGAATATGCTCTTAAATATTAAGATTTCACACTTTGACCCTTCGTTTTATCTCATAATGATCATAATTTAATGGTTTTTCTCTCATTTTTGCTGCTTTTATTAACATTAAACAGTATTTTGAGGTGTTGACTCCTCTAATAAATTCAATAGAAAGCCTGCAGGTCATTTTTCTGCTAAACATTTGACCAGTTTATCCAAAACCCTAAATTTGCAGTTTTTTAAGGTGGAACTTTTCCCTTTTTTTTTTTTTCCTTTTTTTGGTACAACTACAACTAAGAGTCATATTTGAGGTATCGACCCCTGTAATAAATTCAATATGAAGCTAAATTTAATCTGCAGGTCATTTTAACTGCTAAACATTTGACCAGTTGATCCAAAATATAGAAAAAATACAATTTAAACCCTAAATTTGCTGTTTTTAAGGTGGAATTTTTCCCTTTTTTTTCCTTTTTTTGGTACAACTACAACTAAGAGTCATATTTGAGGTATTTACTCCTCTAATAAATTCAATATAAAGCTTAATTCAATCTCTCTCACAGCCTGCAGGTCATTTATTCTGACCAGTTTATCCAAAACCCTAAAATTTGCTGGGCTTTTTTTTTTTAAGGTGGAATTTTTCCCTTTTTTCACGATAAAACAACCATTGACTGATTTTTGATTGATGTGATTTTTTTTTTTTTTTTTATGTTCTCGTGCTCGTTTTTTGTGTACAGTTATTTTAATGCTTTTATTTTGTTAATCTCCATCATCATGACCGATTAGCTTTAGGTAGAGTAACCAACGTCAGAAGTCAAAGAGTCTAGAAGATCAGAAACGAACACTAAACTAGATTTTAAAGAGCGGTGAAACATTTCTCACATTTTTTTTTTTTTTTTTTTTTTAGGGGCCTTGTTTTATTTTATTCTTTTTTTTTTTTTGCTTATTGATGTAAATTATTTATGTACAGTACTCCATATTTATTTTAAGCTTTACAAATATGCTAGATGGCAATAATACTACCAAGAGTTGAGAACTCAAGCCTTATATGTGTATATGTATGTTTTTCTTTTCTTTCTTTTTTCTTTTTTTTCTTTTTTTTTTTTTTTTTAGATCATGTATTCAAGAGTCCATTACAAAAAAAAAGGTCATGTTCCCTTTTTTTTTTATTTAAGAAGTGAGCATATTTACAGATAACACTTTCTTTCTTTTTTTCCTTTTTATTATTTTATTATTTTCATTTTTACACAGTGAGGCGTTTTTTTTTGTTACTGATTGTGTGTGTGTGTGTGTGTGTGTGTGTGTGTGTGTGTCATTTTCTTTCGTTAAACTATTTATGAATATGCACGTCTTAAAAATAAAGTAAAAATAAGAAAGAAAAGGTTAAAAAAAGGCGTTTATGTTGCTAATAAATGCAGTTTTTTTTGTTGTTTTTTTTTTGTTTTTTTTTAAACACTACTTTAGTTTCGCAGTATTTGGGAAACACACACATTTAACTACACACACACACACTCACACACAGCTGCTCCCTCCTCCCGATCAAAAAACCCCGACCTGAAATCACTACAGAATTAAATTAAATATCGAGTGCAATATACCAAATCGATGGCAAAAAGATCAACAGCTCATTTATTAAAAAAAAAAAAAAAAACTGAATCTCTTTTTTTTTTTTTTTTTTTTTTGGTGCCTGATTTTTTTTCATTTTTTTGACGTGCTTAAAAAAAGAAAATCTTGTCTTTTTTTTCTTTTTCTTCAGATGACCTTTAAAACCTGAGAGCCATGAAGTAGTAATTTATTTGTAGCTTTACACACACACACACACACACACACACACACACACACAGAGAGAGAGAGAGAGAGACGGCTTCAAAATCCATAAATCATTGATTTATATTCACTAAAAATGGAAATTACTTGAAATTTTTCAGTCAACTATTAAAATTTTACCCCTTTTTTTTTACACTCCGACGTGAAAAGTTAGTAAAAGTGAGAAAAAGCTACAAATACACAACTCCAGATATCATTTTACCGTAATGTATGGCATAGATTCACCTTTTTTTTCCCCTTTTTTTTTTCAATATAATAAAAAAAAAGGAGCCTTGAAGTGTTTTATTCATGTACTGTATTTTCCTATATTTCTTTTTTCTTGTCAAAATCAGACTTTTATTTTGTTAAATTTTTTTAAGGTCATCTTTTACAACATTTACGGTAATTATCTCTCCATTCAAAACGTCCTATTCTTTTTCAGTGTGCACATTTTTTTTTTTTTTTTTCATTTTACTGTAATTTGCCGTTATTAAAGAAAACTAATGTGACAAGAACACGTGAGCTCTTTCGGGTAAAGTTCATTCTGCCTTCTTCCTCTTCATCCTCCTCTTCCTCTTCATCCTCCTCTTCCTCTTCCTCCTCCGCTGCCACACGTTTTTTGTGCAATGACATGCAGGAACCCGCCGCTCTCGTGCTGGGAACCCATGTGTTATGGATCTGTTTTATCAGTTTCATGTTATTTGTGGTCAAGAGTTCAAAACATTTTCTAAGTGTGTGTGTGTGTGTGTGTGTGTGTGTGTGTGTTTGAGATGGTTTTTCTTCCTCTCCCCCCCCCCCCCCCCTTCCTTTCCTCCTCCCCGCCTGTGATTGTGTGTTAAGGTGTGAGTGTGATTTTTATTTTTTAAATCTTGATTTTCCGCTCCCTACCTTTTTTTTTTTTTTTTTTTAATTTTATTTGTCAGTATTTTATTTTATCAACTTGTAATTAAGTATATATTTTCTCACTAATATATACTTTACAAAAAATAGACATGCGTGAAGTATGATGTGCACTTGATTGCTCTTTTTTTTTTTTTCTTTTTTTTTTTGCATTAATGTGGGCTAGGGATAGTTTGTCAAGAGTCCATTATTTTGAGATTGTTTGGACTTTCTTTCTTTTTTTTCTTTTTTTTTTAAATGGTTTGATGTAAGCAGCATTTTTTTTGTAAATATTGTGAAACATTACAGGTCATGCAGTGATGTAACATTTTGAACAATGTTGCACAGATGTTTAAGATATTAAAAACCTGGTCACTCTTACTTGAATAACTCCGGCGTGTGACGTGTTTTTATGTTTCCTCCGTTGTGTTTTATAAATCATGAAAAGTTAAATAAGTCGTTTTATTAACCCTCCTGTTGTCCTCGAGTCAAGGAAGGAAGGGAAGGAGGGAAGGGAGGGAGGAAGGAAGGGAAGGGGAAAGGAGGGAGGAAGGAAGGGAAGAAGAAAGAAGGAAAGGAGGGAGGAAGGAAGAGAAGAAGAAAGAAGGAGGGAGGGAGGGAGGGAGAGAGAAAGGATAAGAGGAAAGGAGGAAGGAAGGAAAGAAGGAAGGGAGGAAGGTAGGAATGAAGGAAGGCGGGAGGAAGGGAAGGAAGGAAGAAAGGTAGGAATGAAGGAAGGAAAGAAGGAAGGGAGGAAAGAGAGAAGGAAGGAAATGGAGAAGGAAGGAAGGAAGGGAGGAAAGAGAGAAGGAAGGAAAGAAGGGAGGAAAGAAGGAACAGTCAAAACAGACGGGGTCAGTTTGACCCGGAAGGACGACACGAAGGTTAAGTTATAAATATAAGAAAAGTAATTTAAAGTGTTTTATGTGTTTATAACAGGATTTATTATTGCACACTGCCCCCTAGTGGATTAATGGTGGCATGACGGTGAAACTGCAGGATGAGCATAACTTCAGTAAATAGTAATATAAGATGAAGATAATTGATTAATTGAGTCAATTCACATATATAATAAAGATAGTTAATATATAATAAGTATTTCTACAAGATACATTGATGTAAGTAGTCATGGAAACACAATTTTAATATAAAAATCAACACACTTCTCTTTATATAGTTATACAAGATTGAGATAATTAATGAATCTATGTATGTATATATGTTAAAAATAGTTTATATAATACACACTTCTATAAGATGATGCTCACAAGTTCATACATTGATATATTAAATGTGTGATAAAGATAAGTAGCATATGTATATATGAGTTTATGGAGAATTATTAGGAATTAACTTCATTTAAATAAATATATATATGTGTATAAGAACATAAGTGAAAATATAAGAACACAGTTAATATATATAGAAATATTAATGGATAGTGAAGAAGGGATTAAATATATATATTTATAAAGGATAAATCAAACTATAGTTAATACATTGATGTATTAAATTATATTATATAGAGAAATATTAGGAATTAACCTCATATATAATCCAACTTCCCCTACATTTCATTATGTTACAGCCTTTATCCCAAAATGGATTAAATTCCTTTTTTTTCTCATCTATCTACACACAATACTCCATCATGACGAAACGAAAAGGGATTTTTAGAAATTATTGCAGATTTATTAAAAATAAAAAAACTGAAATATTGCATGGAGATAAATAAGTATTCTCTCCCTTTGAGCTCAGGTGCTTCCTGTTTCTACAACTTGATTGGAGTCCACCTGTAGTAAATTAAATTGTCTATATAACCATCTTTAGACCTCCGAGAAAAGGATTATATATCGAGGCACAGATCTGAGGAAGGAGTACAAAAACATTCCTGCAGCATTGAAAGCCCCATTTTTGGAATAAAGGCTTTAACATAACACAATATGGGGAGAAAGTAAAGGATGCACTGTACGTAAAAACACACTTAATATATAGAGAAATATTAATGGATAGTGGAGAAGGGATTAAATATATATATATATAACTAGTTAATACATTGATATAATATAATATATGTGTGTATAAATGTATATATGAGTCAACAATTATGGAAAAATGGTAATATAGTAGAGAGAAATATGATTAATTAAGAGAGTTTTTACCTCTCAACTCATTTCCAGGCATGCATATTAGAGTTAGTTTATTAAAATAACTGTATTATACTTTCAATTTAATTTTTATTATGTTTTATTATTCTACAGGTGGGAAATAATCAATGCAATCACTTGGGAATTAAAAGATAAGGTGAGATAATGACTCATCTACAATAATACATACATTCAATTGTGTTTATATTGTGTATTAATAGTCTGAATCAGCAAATTAAATAATATAATATAATATAGCCTAATATAATATAATATAATATAATATAATATAATATAATATAGCCTAATATAATATAATATAATATAATATAATATGATATAATAGTAAAAAGTCATATTGGAAATTGCAGGTTTCGAATGTTTGTGTATGTGCGCGCGCGTCCACGTGACGACGATAATGGTGCCGGCGCTGATGCAGGCAACGGAGCGGGCGCGCGCCTTGGCGTTCCAGCAAAAAAAAGGGGAGCGCGCCTTTGTCAGGGGAGGAGGAGGAGGACATTAGGACGATGCGGGCATCTTCTTCAGGCTCCTTCATCATCTCTCTGCAACCAAGGCTGCACCTCCCAAATTTTTACCCCAGCTCTTCTTAATTTTGGGGTATTTTTGGCGGGGTTTTCTTTTAATCATGGCGCAGCCGAGGAAGCCTGGAGATAGTCGGCTTGGATGAGAAAAAAAAGCGAGAGATTCCTCATCTTTACGCCCAAATATGATCCGACTTGTTGGCTAAAATCCTTGAACTCTCTTTAATAACAATTAATAGAGCCTCTCCCCTGCCCTGTTGGAGGTCCCCGAACCTCACTTTGGGCACCACCCTTATTTTAAAAAGCAGAGACTTGGTGTAAATAAACAGCAGCAGCAGTAGCAGCAGTCATGATGGATGCTGCGGAGTGCGGAGTGAGAGTGATGTGCAGATTCAGGCCGCTCAACGAGGCCGAGATCAACAGAGGAGACAAATACATCCCCAAATTTAAAGAGGAGGACACTGTGGTCATTACGGTAAGTCTAAAACATACTCCCTCTTTTCTCTCTTTCTATCTCTCTATCTATCTTTTACCTGAAATGAAAGTCATCTGGAGCTCTGCAGGCAAGCTTGGAGATGCCAAGTGCGCAATAAGCTGAAGCTACAGTAGAGTCTGAGGGTGAATTATATACACCTTAAAGAGATATTTACTATAAATTTGCAGGAATATAAGAAGGAATTTGTAGTTATTCACACTTTAAAGCAGCCTCTATATGTTTTATATGATGTTATAATGAGTTAAAGGCTAATACAGATGATATATTGATGAGAAAATCAACAGAGAATCAATTTAGAGCTGCAGCTAACAAATCTAGGATGGTTAGTATCATCCTAGGTAAAGAAACGGATCATTTTCCTGATTAATTGATGAGAAAATCAACAGAGAATCAATTTAGAGCTGCAGCTAAAATATCTAGGACGGTTAGTGCCATCCTAGGTAAAGAAACGGATCATTTTCCTGATTAATTGATGATAAAATAAGCAATTAAGAAGCTGAAACTTTGGGATTATTTCATATTTATGCTTAAAAAATGATTCAAAGTCACAATAATCAACTAATTGTTGCAGTTTTATGACTATTTAGATGATTATATGGTTGGTTTTAGCAGAATTTGAGCAGGTTTCAGCTTCTTAAATGTGATGATTTCATGATTTTCTTTGTCATACATGATCATAAACTGATCATCTGATATTTATAGATGTCATTTTAGACTCTAGGGGACATTTTTCCTCAACTTTCTGACATTTTAAAGACAAATTAATCGATTAATTTAGAGAATAATTAGCTTTATTTAAAACAAAACATAAAAAAACCTCCTACTTAATATAACTCCCATATATATCTTCTCCACTACTGTAAACTTATAACTTCAAAGAGTTATTAGGCAGCAGAATAATAATATATCTTTAAATTCAAATACTCGTTATATGATTAATAAACAACAGAAATAACAATTGTTTAGTATACTAAATGTTAAATTAATATATATTAATACACGTTTTTGTTTGACCTACAATCCAAAATATAAAGATGATCATGTTTGACAGAGAAAAGCATTAAATTATCACATATTAAAGGTTAAAACCAACATATTATTGGCATTTTTGCTTTTAAAAAATGACTAAAATAAGCATATTATTGTCAAAATAGTTGTTGATTAATTATCTAATGATGGACTAATTGATTAATTGACTAATAATGGCAGTTTAAGTGGATTAATGGACCATAAAAGGTCAAAAAAATGGTAATTTATGTAAAATCTTAATGATTTGGATGAAAAAAAGGTTAATTTTGCACATTTTTATAACAAAATATTATAATTAATCATCTTTAAAAGTTTAATTTAATCACTTATTGATCATATTCTGCTGTATTGATGCTTTTATATGTATTTATATATTTATGGATGTTTAAAATCAATAAGAGGAAAAAAAAAAACCTGCTGATGCATTTTGGCAGACAACCAAAAAGCTTCCTTCTTCCTTTCCTTCTTCCTTTCCTTCCTTCCTTCCTTCCTCCCATCCTTTTCTTCCTTCCTTCCTCCCTCCCTCCTTCTTTCCGTCTGTCCTTCCTCTCTCCTTCTCTCTTTCTTTCTTTCTTTCCTTCCTTCCTCCTTTCCTTCCTTCCTCCCTCCTTTCCTTCCTTCCAACCTGCTGATGCATTTTGGCAGAAAACCAAAAAGCAACTCTCTGCTTTTAAAGCTTTGTGCACAAAAAACAAATCTGCCCTAAAAAGTCTTCAGACTGCAACCAATCAGGATCGTCTTTATCGATCATGTGACACGAGGCTGATTGATTAATTGATTATTGATTATTGATTAGACTGTGAGATTTAATAATAGGCCATGCTGATGTGTTTAAATGGCTCCTTCTGTCTGATTAATAGTCAGTTAACTATTAGAAAAGGTATGAACATCATTCCTTCCTTCCTTCCATCCTTCCTTCCTTCCTTCCTTCCTCCTTTCCTTCTTCCCTCCCTCCTTCCTTCCTTCCTTCCTCCCTCCTTACTCATTTCCTTCCTTCCTTCCTTCCTTACTCCTTTCCTTCCTTCCTTCCTTCCTTCCTTCCTTCCTCCCTCCCTCCTTACTCCTTTCCTTCCTTCCTTCCTCCTTCCCTTCATCCTTTCTTTCTTTCTTTCCTTCCTTCCTCCCACTCTCCTTGCTCATTTCCTTCCTTCCTTCCTCCTTTCCTTCCTTCCTCCCTTCATCCTTTCTTTCTTTCTTTCCTTCCTTCCTTCCTCCTTCCTTCCTTCCTTCCTCCCTCCTTCCCTCCTTACTCCTTTCCTTCCTTCCTTCCTCCTCTCCTTACTTCCTTCCTCCCTCCCTCCTTGCTCATTTCTTTCCTTCCTCCCTTCCTTTCCTCCCTTCCTTCCTTGTCCTTTTTGAGTTTGATTTCGTCTCATTAAAGCTGCATTTTTATTGGATTTTCTCACAAATGTCTGTCAGAAAAACAAAAATGGAGAAAAATCTGAAGGACATCGTCGTTTTTTTAAAGCTGTCAGCAGATGGACAGTGTGTGTGTGTGTGTGTGTGTGTGTGTGTGTGTGTGTGCGGCTCCATCAGCAGACCTGAATTATTCAGGCTGTTGCATTATCGCTCAGTCTGTTCTGTCGAAGCCTCGTCACCATCGATCAAACCTTCAGACACTCGTCACCGTTACTGTTTGTGTCAGTGCTTTCTCTTCCCTTTCTCTTTTTTGGAGAGAGAGAGAGAGAGAGAGAGAGAGAGAGAGAGAGAGAGAGAGAGAGAGAGCTGGACAAGGGCAGCTTCCAAATTTAAACTCTTTATTTTTTTAAAGATCATCCCTTTTTCTTTTTGTTCCTTTTTTTATTTATAGGCAGCAATAGAGAGATGACAGAAAAATGAGGAAGAGGACGAGGAAGAGGAAGAGATGTGGAAATGATAAAGCAGTTTTATTAAAGAAGGAGGAAGAGGAGGAAGAGGATATTGAAATGAAACCTCGTTAGATGGCTCAGAATCTGCATATTTCCAGTTTTTAAAGATGTTTTTTGATATTTTTAAGTTAAGTTTGGGAGTTAAGTCAATGCTACTGCAGCTTTTAGCTTTTAGGAAGGAAGGAAAGGAAAGGAGGAAGGAAGGAAGGAAAGGAGTTAAGAGGGAGGGAGGAAAGGAAGAAGGAAGGAAGGAATGAAGGAAGGAGGGAGGGAAGGAAGGAAGGGAGGGAGGGAGGAAGGAAGGAATGAAGGAAGGAAAGGAGTAAGGAGGGGGAGGAAAGGAGGAAGGAAGGAAGGAAGGAAGGAAGGAAGGAAGGAAGGAAGGAAAGAAGGAAGGGAGGAAGGAAGGAAGGAAGGAAGGAAGGAAGGAAGGAAGGAAAGGAGTAAGGAGGGGGAGGGCAAGGAAGAATGAAGGAAAAAGGAAGTATAGGATGGAGGAAAGGAAAGGAATGAAGGACGGAGGAAAGAAGGAAGGAAGGATGAAGGAAAGGAGGGAGGGAGGAAGGAAGAAGGAAGTATAGGAGGAAGGAAAGGAAGGGATGAAGGACGGAGGAAAGAAGAATGGAAGGGAGGAAGAAGGAAGGAAAGGAGGAAGGAAGGAGGGAGGAAAGGAAGGGATGAAGGACGGAGGAAAGAAGAATGGAAGGGAGGAAGAAGGAAGGAAAGGAGGAAGGAAGGAGGGAGGAAAGGAAGGGATGAAGGACGGAGGAAAGAAGAATGGAAGGGAGGAAGAAGGAAGGAAAGGAGGAAGGAAGGAAGGAGGGAAGGAAGGAAGGAAGGAGGGAGGGAAGGAAGGAGGGATGGATGAAGGATGGACATTTGGTCAAATCTAATCTAATTTTATTGATTCCAGTGCAGCAATATCTCCTTTTCTACTCATATTAATCAGAATACGAGTGTACTTCCTGTTATTTTATCATTATTAATCTCTTCCTGTTCCTGTTGTTGTTTATTTTTAAAAACAGGGGAAGCCGTATGTGTTCGACCGCGTGCTGCCGCCCAACACTTCACAGGAGCTGGTGTACGATCAGTGCGCCAAACAGATCGTCAAAGGTACGAAGATTTGCTCTTATTATATAATCTGTAATCTGTGTAATGTGAAATAATCCAACTCTGCTTCCTCTGCTGTAGGTTGAGGTTATATTTGCTTTGATTTTAGCATTCTGTCCTCCCTCCCTTCCTCTGTCCTTCTTTCCTTCCTCTCTCCCTCTCTCTTTCTTTCCTTCCCTCCTTCCTTCGTCCTTCCTTCCTCCCTACCCTCCTTCCTTCCTCCCTCCCTCCCTCCCTCCCTCCCTCCCTTCTTTCCTCTGTCCTTCTTTCCTTCCTTCTTCCTTCCTCCCTTCCTTCCTTCTTTCCTTCTTTCCTTCCTCCTTTCTTTCCTTCCTTCCTTCCTTCCTTCCTTCTTTCCTTCCTTCTCTCTGACTGTCCTTCCTCTCTCTTTCGTCCCTTCCTTCTTTCATTCCTCCATCGCCCTTCTTCTCTCTTTCCTCCCCACTACCTTCCTCCCTTCCTTCTTTCTTCTGTCCTTCTTTTCCTTTCTCCCTCCCCCCTCCTTCCTTCTTCCTCCCTTCCTTCTTTCCTCTGTCCTTCTTTTCCTTTCTCCCTCCCCCTACTTCCCTCTTCCTCCCTCCTTTCCTCCCTTCCTTCCTTTGTCCTTTCCTTCCTTCCTTCCTTCCTTCCTCCCTCCTTTCCTTTCTTCCTCCCTTCCTTCTATCCTTTTCTTCCTCCCTTCCTTCCTCCTTCCCTTCCTTCTTCCTCCCTCTCTTCCTTCTTCCTCCCTTCCTTCCTCCTTTCCTTCCTTCTTCCTCCCTTCCTTCTTTCATCCTTTCTTTCCTTCCTTCCTTCCTCCTTTCCCTCCTACCTCCCTTCCCTTCCTTCCTCCTTTCCTTCCTTCCTTCCTCCCTCCCTCCCTTCCTTCCTTCCTCCTTTCCTTCTTCCTCCCTTCCTACTTGACTTGAGGACAACAGGAGAGTTACTTTGACTAATTTTCTCTTATTTTACGCCATATTTTCATCCTCTCGTCTCTCCAGATGTGCTCGGCGGTTACAACGGGACGATCTTCGCCTACGGACAAACGTCCTCTGGGAAAACACACACCATGGAGGTAAAGAGATGAGCCTATAATGTTCCTAAAAATGCTGCCATCAGGTTTTTTTAGCTCCTTGAATCAGATCCAAGTGTTAAAACGGAGCAGATTTAGTGCTGTGGTGTAAAGTCTGTTACACAATGCCTCTAATCCTCTTTATCCATCTATAGCTGTCTGTCTGGATAGTAGAGAAAGTTCACAATGAAAGGTCCTTAAAGGCTCGGACTCTTGGAGAGATTAAAAAATCGAATTAACCCTCCTGTTGTCCTCGAGTCAAGGAAGGAAGGGAGGAAAGAAGGAAGGAAGGAAGGAAGGGAGGGAGGGAGGGAGGAAAGGAAGAAGGAGGGAGGAAGGAACGGAGGAAGAAGGAAGGAAAGGAAGGAAGGGAGGGAGAAGGAGGGAGGTAGAAGGAAGGAAAAGAGGGAGAAAGGATGGGAGGAAGAAGGAAGAAAAGGAAGGAAGGAAGGGAGGAAGAAGGAAGGAAAGGAAGGGAGGAAGGAAGGAAGGAAGGGAAGGAAAGAAGGAAGGAAGGAGGGCGAGAGAAAGGAAAAGAGGAAGCGAGGAAGGAAGGAAAGAAGGAAGGTAATGGGGAGGAAAGAAAGACACAAGGAGGGCGGGAGGGAGGAAGAAGGACGGAAAGGAGGGAGAAAGGAAAGAAGGAAAGAAAGGAGGGAGGAAGGAAGGGAGGAAAGGAAAGATGGAAGAGAAAAAAAAGGGGTGAATATGAAGATTTTGAGCTCCAGGAGAATACTGCAGGGGGAAGGAAAGAAGGAGGGAAGGAGGAGGGAAGGAAAGAAAGAGGGAGGAAGGAAGGAAGGAAGGAAGGAAGGAAGGGAGGAAGGAAGGAACAGTCAAAACAGACGGGGTCAATTTGACCCGGGAGGACGACATGAAGGTTAATAATCCAGCAGCTTTAAATTTAAATCCTCTCATCTGAATCTAAGTCTTTACATTAAGTCCCAATTCCATCAGTGAACCCTCCCTCCTTTTTTTAATTCCTCTCTCTCTCTCTCTCTCTCTCTCTCATCGCTCATCTGTCGTGTTTTTTTCAGGGCAAACTCCACGACCCGCAGCTGATGGGAATCATCCCTCGCATCTCCCACGATATCTTCGACCACATCTACTCCATGGACGAGAACCTGGAGTTTCACATCAAGGTACAAAATAAAAGCATGAAAAATAAAAGCACGGAAAATAAAAGCACGGAAAATAAAAGCACGAAAAATAAAAGCATGAAAAATCTGCATCTGTAATTAAGAGATTGATTTATAAAAGCTTGAATCACATTGTTCCTTAAATTGGTGATAAAGTGATAATTCCACCTTAAAAAAATCCACCTTAAAACACAAATTTAGGCTCTTCTGTCAAATTTAAAGGGTTAGAATAAAAATTATAACTTTTTAAATTTAATGTCTATTAATATTTAATCTGGAGAATCATGGAGATCAGGAAACAGCTTTCTTTCTTTCTCCTCTTCCTCCTTTTTTCTTTCTTTCTTTCTTTCTTTCCTCCTACTTCTTGTTCTTTCATTCTTTCTTTCTTTCTTCCTCTGCTTTCTTTCTTTCATTCTTTCTTTCTCTCTTTCTCTTTCTTTCCTCCTACTTTCTTCTTCGTCCTTTATCTTTCTTTCATTCTGTCTTTCTTTCTTTCCTCCAACTTCTTGTTGTTTCTTTCTTTCTTCCTCCGCTTTCTTTCTTTCTTTCTCTCTTTCTTTCCTCCTACTTTCTTCTTCGTCCTTTATCTTTCTTTCATTCTGTTTTTCTTTCTTTCCTCCAACTTCTTGTTGTTTCTTTCTTTCTTCCTCCGCTTTCTTTCTTTCTTTCTCTCTTTCTTTCTTTCTTTCTTTCTTTCCTCCAACTTCTTGGACTTTATTTTTCTTCTTAGTCCTTTATCTTTCTTTCTTTCTCTTCTTCCTCCTCTTTCTCTTTTCTTTCTTTCTTTCATTCTATCTTTCTTTCCTCCTACTTCTTGTAGGGTAAAAACATTTCAAATGATATAAAACCAACAAAAATACTAAATGTACATTTTAACAAACCTGATGCTGCTTTAAAAGCTAGTTTTATCATATTCTTGAATTGTTCATCAAGTTATTCATACGTTTATTTTCACATTTTGAACTAAACCACATGGACAATTATCAATAATCACAAAATAAGAGTTACTGCAGAGATCTGAGACGTTAAAGAAGGAAATACATTTAAAAAGCTTTAAATATTTAATGACTACTTCGTCCTATAAAGTCTAAAGTGATAGTTGAGCCATTAAAGCTTCCAAAACTATAAAAACAGACTTTATTCATTTTATTTTGACATCTGAAGGTGGAAATCAGCTGCACTTTTCTCTTATTCCTCGTGGATTTGAGGATATTTTCGGCTTTTTTTATGTCGTTAAAGTAAAAAACCAAAACAAGTGTGCTATAAATACTTTGCCTGTCAAATGTTCTGCTTTAATGTGTCTGAGATTGATTCTGTGTTGTTACAAAGTCATTTTCTTGTGACATTTCTGTGTTGTTGAAAGTCTAATTATAATAAAGTGTTGCTCTTTTGTCCCATATAATAAAAATAGCAACTTATTTAGCTCATTTTTTCCACTCTTAATATTTTATTCATCCAGTGTCTTAATGTAGAAGTAACAGGAAACTAAAAATATAAGAAAATAAAAGAGGAAAAAATTAAGATTTAAGTTAAAAAAATTAAATTAAACATGAGATATTAGATAAATTCATCCCTAATGTAAAACACATATGAAAAATATGACTATATAATTTAAAAATGCAGTTTAAACATTATAATTTTATTTATTTATTTTTTTTTATTGATGCTTTTTTTCAAATTAAAAGTTCTTCTGTTCAAACTCTGTTTCTCTGTGCAGGTCTCTTATTTTGAAATCTACCTGGACAAGATCAGAGACTTGCTGGATGGTAAGAAACACTTTATAATAATAGTTTATAATATTTAAAGTGAATTATTGGAGAGTTTTATTTCATATTTGTTTTTTTCTGTTTAAAGTGTCAAAGACGAACCTCTCTGTGCACGAGGACAAAAACAGAGTTCCCTACGTCAAGGTCGGTAAAACCTTTCCTTCCTTCCTTCCTTCCTTCCGTTCCTTCCTCCCTTCTTTCTTTCTTTCCTCCCTTACTTCCTCCCTCCTTCCTTCCTTTCTTCTCTCTTTCTTTCCTCCCCCCTACCTTTCTCCGTCCCTCCCTCCTTCCTTCTTTTCTCCCTCCTTCCTTCCTTCTTTCGTCCTTCCATCCTTCTTTCCTGCCTCCCTTCCTTCCTCCCTCCCTTCCTTCCTTCCTTCTTTCCTTCTTCCTTCCTCCCTTCCTTCTTTCCTTTCCTACCTCCCTCCTTTCCTTCTTTCCTCCCTCCTTTCCTTGCTTCCTTCCTTCCTTCCTCCCTCCTTTCCTTCCTACCTCCCTCCCTCCTTTCCTTCCTTCCTTCCCTCCTTTCCTTCCTCCATCTTTTAATAACGGAGGATCTTTCTCTTTTTCTGTCTCAGGGTTGCACCGAGCGTTTTGTCTCCAGTCCAGAGGAAGTGATGGACGTTATCGACGAGGGAAAAGCCAATCGCCACGTCGCTGTGACTAGTACGTAACTTTAAATGTGTATTTTAACATCCAAAACACATCCAGCGACAGGAGGGAGGAAGGAAGGAGGGAGGACGGAAGGAGGGAGGATGGAAGGAAGGGAAGGAAGGAGGGAGGGAGGGAGGGAGGGAGGGAAGGAGGGAGAAAGGAAAAGAGGAAGGAAAGAAGGACAGAGGAAAGGAGAAGGAGGGAGGGAGGGAAGGAGGGAAGGAAAGAAGGAGGGAGGGAGGAAGGAAAGGCGGAAGGTAGGAAAGAAAGAGGAAGAAAAGAAAGAGAGAAGGAGGGAGGAAGGTAGGAAAGAAAGAGGAAGAAAAGGAAGAGAGAAGGAGGGAGAAAGGAAGGACAGAGGGAAGGAAGGAAGGGAGGAAGGAAAGACAGAGGGAAAGAAGGAAGGGGGGAAGGAGGAGGGAGGGAGGGTGGGAAGGAGCGAGAAAGGAAAAGAGGAAGGAAAGAAGGAAGGGAGGAAGGTAGGGCGTGAGGAAAGACAGAGAAGGAGGGAGGAAGAAGGAAGGAAAGGAGGGAGGGAGGAAAAAAAGAAATCACCATTAAAATGAATCCAGGCTCTTATCTCATATTTCTTTCATCTTTCTTCCAGACATGAACGAGCACAGCTCTCGCAGCCACAGCATCTTCTTGATCAACATCAAGCAGGAGAACATGGAGACGGAGAAGAAGCTGTCGGGGAAACTCTACCTGGTCGACTTGGCCGGCAGTGAGAAGGTCGTAAAATAAAAAATAATACGATGTGTAGTTTATAAATGTTGAATGTTTTTTTTACAGTGTTTTTTTTTCTTCAGGTGAGTAAGACGGGAGCAGAAGGAGCAGTGCTGGACGAAGCTAAGAACATTAATAAGTCTCTGTCTGCGCTGGGGAACGTCATCTCCGCTCTGGCCGAAGGAACCGTGAGTTTATTCATCCTCTTATTTAAACACATGTGGCTTCAGTTTAACCCTTATATATCGTTTTTGGGATCAAATTTAACAGCTTGTAAAAACGCCTCAAATGTCTTTTATTTTGAAATTTGATGACTTTTCCGAAAGTGGCTCAAAATGCACAACGATTTTGATCCTTTTGAGGCAGTTTTGGGTCAATTTAACATGTTTTTTTATTTAAATGAATAGTTAATAGTTTTAATAAGATAGTAGTTATGAGGATTTATTTTTATGATGTAGCAGTGAAGACTGATGGCTCTAATGGTTATACAATAAACCCCACAGCTCCATAAAGTTCATTTTCACTTTCAATAAAAAATAACATTTAATTAACTAAAAGAGACATAAATTGATTAAAGAAACCTAATAAATACAACAAAAGACTCATAAAAATTACTAAAAGAGACACAAATTGACTAAAGAAACCTATAAAGAGACATAAAATTACTAAAAGAGACACAAATTGACTAAATAAACTTAAAAAATATAACAAAGACTTTTGACTAATGACTAAAGAAACCTAAAAAATACCAAAAAGAGACATAAAAATTACCAGAAGAGACACACATTGAGTAAATAAACTTAAAAAATATAAAAAAGAGACATAAAATTACTAAAACAGACACAAATTGACTAAATAAACTTAAAAAATATAAAAAGAGACATAAAAATGACTAAAAGAGACACAAATTGACTAAATAAAAACTAAAAAGAGACATAAAAATGACTAAAAGAGACAAAAATTGACAAAATAAAAACTAAAAAGAGACATAAAAATTACTAAAAGACACAAAAATTGACTAAATAAATATAAAAAATACCAAAAAGAGACATAAAAATGACTAAAAGAGACACAAAAATGACTAAATAAATATAAAAAATACCAAATAAGAGACATGAAAATGACTAAGAAACAACCTACAGCTAGCTTGAGTAACAGCTGCCATCTGGTTGCCATAGTAACGATGAGATGGAGTGACTAAAGAGACTCTAAACTACCAAAAAGAGATATTTCAATCATTATTGCCGTGTTATATGATATTGTCTGATAGTAGCTCCAACACTTTATTTTGAAGGGATTATTAAAGGATGTAGAATATAAACAGTATGTAAGGTTAGTGATATATATTTTTTTTCTATTTTTCCAGAAAACTCACGTCCCGTATCGAGACAGCAAGATGACTCGGATCCTGCAGGACTCTCTGGGAGGAAACTGTCGCACCACCATCATCATCTGCTGCTCGCCGTCCGTCTACAACGAGGCCGAGACCAAGTCCACGCTCATGTTCGGACAGAGGTGGGAACACTTTTGTTTTTTTATTCTATTATTTATGTGGTTTAACCTTCCTGTCATTCTCCCGGGTTACATTGACCCCATCTGTTTTGACTCTTCCTTCTTTCCTTTCCTCCCTTCCTTCTTTCCCTCCTCCCTCCCTCCCTCCTTCCTTCCTCCTTCTCTCTTTCTTTCCTCCCCCTACCTTCCTCCCTTCCTTTTTTCCTTCCTTCCTTCCTGTTTTCCTTTCTCTCTCCCTCCTACCTTCCTTTCCTACCTTCCTCCCTTCCTTTTTTCCTTCAATCTTCGAATCAAAGTCTCTGTGAGTAGTGAAAAGGTGTATTGTTTAACATAGTTATAATGTAGGCAGGCTACTGTGCTTTATTTTAGTATTTTAGTATTTAGTATTTAGATATATTGTGTACATATATATCCTCTGGTATGTTGTGTGCCTCCACCTATCATACAAATAATCATGGTGGGCCACTTTTTGGTCCCTGTCCAGCCCTGTTGACACAGAAGCAAAGCAGACATCTGTGTGTGTGTGTGTGTGTGTGTGTGTGTGTGTGTGTGTGTGTGTGTGTGTGTGTGTGTGTGTGTAGAAGGTGATCTGTGATTCATTACGACTCCTTTCTGACGTCAGTGATGTAAATTAACGAGCAGATGGCTCAGAGTTTCCCCCGCTGTGCGTCTGGTTTTATTCCTAATTAAGGATTCCAGTCATGAAATCGTTCACATCTTGTTTTGGTTTGTTCGTTTTTTTAACTGTCGGGTTGTTGTTTTTCTCCCAAAATCTGAGAAAAAAATCCATAAAACTGCATCATTACGAGTCAGTTTGTTTATTTAAACACTATAACACTTGTTTTATTCTTATATATTGTCATTATTTTATTCATTTTATGCATCTTGAGCATGTAATAGGAAAGGAGGAAAGAGGGAAGAAAGAAGGAAGGAAGGAGGGAGGGAAGGGGGGGAGAAGGAAGGAAGGGAGGGAGGAAGGAGGAAGGAAGGAAGGAGGGAAGGAAGAAGGAAGGAAGGGAGGGAGGAAGGAGGAAGGAAGGAAGGAGGGAAGGAAGAAGAAAGGAAAGGAGGGAGGGAGGAAGGGAGGGAGAAAGGAAGGAAGAAGGGAGAAAGGAGGGAAGGAAGGAAGGATGGAAAGGATGGATGAAGGAAGGAAGAAAGGAAAGGAGGGAGGGAGGGAGGAAAGAAGGTAGGAGGGAGGGAGAAAAGAAAAGAGGAAGGAAGGAAAGAAGGACAGGAAAGAAGGAAGGAAGGAGGGAAGGAAACAAGGAGGGCGGAAGGAAGGACAGAAGGAAGGAAGAAAAGAGAGAGAAGGAGGGAGGAAGGAAGGGAGGAAGAGAGGAAGGTAGGGGAGAGGAAATAAAGAGAGAAGGAGGGAGGAAGGAAGGAACAATCAAAACAGATGCCACAAAGGTTAAAAATAAGTCTTAAAAAGTGTTGTCTTGTTTCCTCTTCAGAGCAAAGACCATCAAGAACACCGTGTCTGTGAATCTGGAGCTGACGGCCGAAGAGTGGAAGAAGAAATACGAGAAGGAAAAAGACAAAAACAAGAGTCTGAAAAACATCATCCAGAGACTCGAGGCTGAGCTCAACCGCTGGAGGAACGGTGAGACAAAAAAAACACTGTAATAAATCATAATTATTATAAAAAAAAACTATAAATGATCAATTAGTGGAGTGATAGATGATAATTAACAGCAGATTTGGGGATCAGATAACAGTTAAAGTCATTAATCAAGCGTGTTTCTTTTTTTTTAAATAGATGATTAATACTAAAAAAAAGACCAATAATTTAATGAATAATGAGAATAATCATCAGGTGCAGCCCTAATTTTAGTAAGAAATGACTGAAAACTCAAACAGATGGAGCAAATTAAACCTAATCCTGCAGCTGCATGTCCAAAAATCAACCTGTATGATTTAAAATAAGTGCTTTTTATCATTTTCTATAGCTGATTAATACAAAAAATAATCAATATATATGACTTGATAATGAGAAGATGCCAAAACTCACACAGATACATCCAAAAATACAGCTATGTAGTCAAAAAGTAGTTATTTGTACCTTTAATTTTTAATAAACTTCAATTTAAATATACTTTTTTACCTTTTTTATATCTGATTAACACAAAAAATAACCAATATAATATAATAATTAATAATGAGAAGATACTATATAAAACCTAATCCTGCAGTTACATGTCCAAAAATCAAGATATGTGCTCAAAAATGACTTTATTGTTCCTTTATTTTTCATTTAACTTAAACTTAAATGTACTTTTTTACCTTTTTTATAGCTGATTAATACAAAAAAGTAACCAGTATACATTATATTTATCGATAGTGAGAAGATACCAAAATAAAAGATACCAAAATAAAAGATATATAGTCAAAAAATTAAACTTTATTGTACTTTTAACATCAAATTACAACTGATAAATCATATATTAGTGCTTATATATATATTTATATGTTTATATATGTTTTATATTGTACTCAAACACACATTAATGAATAATACACAACCGGTTTTTAATTTCTATGTGATACTTTCTTCCTCTCCTCTGAGACTGCAGTGTCTCCTTCATCCTCCTCGTCCTTTTTCCATTCCTGTTGCATAGTAACCACTAACCCCCCCTTCTCCCCCTCCTCCCCTCCCTCCCCTCCCTCCCCTCCTCCTCTGTCATCCCTCTGTTTCTGGCTTTTATTAAATGTCTCTTTACCCTCCACTCCTCCTCCTTCTCCTTCTCTCTTTTTCTGGCCTTTGTGTTTTTTATTTTTTTTATTTTATCCCCTTGTGGATGCTGATAACACTCGCTCCTTCCATAGCAACAAATCAGCTGCAGCCTCCCTAAATATATATACACACAGACACACACTCACACACACACACACACACACACACACACACACACACACACACATTATGCTGATGCAGTGTTTTGAGACATGAGTCAGCTTCTGGCTCCGTGCCGATCCATTTACTCCGGGAGAACGAGCGCAGCGTTTCACCTCTTTTCCATTTTCAGCCTCTTCTCCTTCACCTCTCCTCTCCTCCTCTGCCTTTCTTCTCCTCTCCTCCTCTTCTCTCCTCTCCATCTTCTCCTCTCCTCCTCTTCTCCTCTCCTCTCCTCCTCTCCTCTCCTCCTCTCCATCTTCTCCTCTTCACCTCTCATCTTCTCCTCTCCTCCTCTCCATCTTCTCCTCTTCACCTCTCCATCTTCTCCTCACCTCCTCTCCATATTCTCTTCTCCTCCTTCTCCTCCTCTCCTCTCCTCTCCTCCTCTGCTCTCCTCTCCTCCTCGCCTCTCCTCCTTCTCCTCTCCTCTTCCTTCTCTCCTCTCTTCCTCTACCTTTCCTCTCCTCCTCTCCTCCTCCTCCTCTCCATCTTCTCCTCTACTCCTCTCCTCCTTCTCCTCTCCTCTTCCTTCTCTCCTCTCCTCCTCTACCTTTCCTCTCCTTCTCTCCTCCTCCTCCTCTCCATCTTCTCCTCTCCTCCTCTACCTTTCCTCTCCTCCTCCTCTCCTCTCCTCCTCCTCCCTTCTCCTCTCCATCTTCTCCTTTCCTCCTCTCCATCTTCTCCTCTCCTCCTCTCCATCTTCTCCTCTCCTCCTCTACCTTTCCTCTCCTCCTCCTCTACACTCTTCTCCTCCTCCTCTCCACTCTTCTCCTCTCCTCCTCTCCTCCTCTCCATCTTCTCCTCTCCTCCTCTACCTTTCCTCTCCTCCTCCTCTCCACTCTTCTCCTCTCCTCCTCTCCATCTTCTCCTCTCCTCCTCTACCTTTCCTCTCCTCCTCCTCTCCTCTCCTCTCCTCCTCTCCTCCCCTCTCCTCCTCTCCTATCCTCTCCTCTCCTCCATCCATTCCTTTATCATGTTTCTTTCTCCATTTTCCATCCAAAGAATCTGATTTTTAAATGTTCTACATATTAGAAACTGCATGAGTTTCCCATAAAAGCTAATTTATATGATATGAAACTGTGTAATAGTGCATAAAATGATTCATCTCAACACATTATGACAAATACAAGACAATAATTAAACATTAAAGCATGTTCTCAGTCAGTTACGTATGATCGTATATTACAGGTGAGAACGTTCCAGAGGAGGAACAGCAGAATTCGAAGGATCAGAAGAACGTCGAGGCCAACGACAACACTCCCATCATCGATAACCTGCTGCCGGCCGGAGGAGGAGGAGGAGGAGGAGGAGGAGGAGGAGGAAGAGGAATAGGCTCGGTGTCTGGGGAGGAGAAGAGCAAGTACGAGGAGGACATCACTAACCTTTACAAACAGCTGGATGATAAGGTGACTGGTTTTAGACATTTCGAGCTTTATGCATGAATTATTTTACATTTTATCTTAGAAAATTGAAAAATAGAACTAAAAAAACCTCCTGATGATTATATTTTTGGTATTTTTTGCCAAGTAAAGACCCTAAAAAGTTATATTTTAAGCATTTTTATATAGTTTTTATCCTATTTTTTAGCTACTTTTACTCTGTACTATTTTTATTTTTATTCTTATATTACATTAATGTTTTTATTTTTTTTTATATTGCTCTCTGTTCCTTTTATCTGTAATTAATTTTTATTCTAAAGCACTTTGAGCTGCATTTATTCCATGAAAGGTGCTATACAAATAATATTAGTATTATTATTATGAAAAGTAGTTCATATATAATTTAAGGATATATAATACTCAATGCATTCATGTTATTTCTCTAAAAAGAAATAATACGCTTAAAAAAAGATGGATGCATGTTAATAATCAATAACTTGATAGTTGATAACTTAATTGATAATGTGAATAATGATCAGTTGCAGTCTTACTTTTAATAAGCTCTGTTTTTAATGTTTTATAAGATACATAAAAGTCACACAGATTAAACAAATGAAACCTAATCCTGCAGCTGCATGTCCAAAAATCCACATATATGCTCAAAAATGACATAATTGTAGCTTTACTTTTAATTTAATTGTACTTTTTTGGACCTAATTCTGCAGCTGCATGTCCAAAAATGATACGATAAGAATGAAAAGATATGTGCTAAAAAATGATACTTTATAGCTTTATATCTGCTTAAAGGCCTTTAAAAATGATGCAGAAATGTGGATAAAAGCTGTGCAAACTAATTAATATAAATGCCTGCAGGACGATGAGATCAACCAACACAGTCAGCTTGCAGAGAAACTCAAGGAGCAGATGTTGGACCAGGAGGAGGTTTGTCTCCCAGAGCACGAAAAATCAACTTTATGTTTAAATAAATATCCTTCTTTGTCTATATTTGATTTCCTTCTGGGTCTTTTTCTTTTTTTAGCTGCTGGCTTCGACGCGGCGCGACCACGAGAAGATCCAGGAGGAGCTGTGCCGGCTGCAGACGGAGAACGAGCTGGCCAAGGAGGAGGTGAAGGAGGTGCTGCAGGCTCTGGAGGAGCTGGCCGTCAACTACGACCAGAAGAGCCAGGAAGTGGAGGAGCGAGACCAGGCCAACCTGCAGCTGACCGAGGAACTGCAGCACAAGACGGTGAGAGAAGGAGCGCAGAGTTTATCTGAAGGTGTTTTTAGTTAGAGTTTAGTAAAACTGATTAATGCCATGAGGACTACATTACCCATCATGCAACTGGAAGCTGACAGCTGCCATCAATAGAAACTCTAAAAGCTTGAGCACTGACTTTATTAGAAGAATTTACTACTACTACTATTAACTCTAATACTACTACTAGTACTACTACTAATTCTACTACTACTACTACTACTACTACTACTACCTCTACTACTAATACTATTACTACTACTACTACTACTACTACCTCTACTACTAATTCTACTACTACTACTACTACTACTACTAGTACTACTACTATTAACTCTTCTACTACTACTACTGATTATACTACTAATTCTACTATTACTACTACAAATACTATTAATTCTACTACTACAAATACTACGACGACTATTAATTCTACTACTACTACTACAAATACTACTACTACTACTACAAATACTACTATTACTACTACAAATACTACTATTACTACTACTACTACTACAAATACTACTATTACTACTACAAATACTACTATTACTACTAATTCTACTACTACAAATACTACTATTACTACTACAAATACTACTATTACTACTACTACTACTGTTAATTCTACTACTAATTCTACAAATACTATTAATTCTACTATTACTACAAATACTACTACTATTAATTCTACTACTACAAATACTACTACTAGTACCTCTATTAATTCTACTAATACTATTAATTCTACTACTAATAATGACATGTATGTATTTTCATATATAATAGACAGTATGATAATAATCATATTTCTAACCATAAGTGAGTAGCATTATGCTCATATGGCAAATATGGGGGAGACGCTGCAGAGCAACAGAGACGCATTGACGTTCTTTTTGGGTGTGTGTGTGTGTGTGTGTGTATGTGTGTGTGTGCATGTGTGTGTGTGTATGTGTGTATCATGCAGGTCTTGCTGTCGGCGGTGCAGAGGGAGCTGAGTCAGCTGCAGGAGCTGAACGGCCTGCAGAGGAAGAGAGCCTCCGAAGTCCTCAATCTGCTGCTGCGTGACCTCAGCGAGATCGGCGCCCTCATCGGGACCAGCGATGTCAAGGCGAGCACACACACACACACACACACACACACACACACACACTATTACACTCCTCTCCCATCTCTCACACTCACCCTAACCCCCCCCCCCCCTTGTCTCTACAGTCCTCGGAGACGAAGGGGAACGGCTCGGCGGTGGAGGAGGAGTTTACCGTCGCCCGTCTCTACATCAGCAAGATGAAGTCGGAGGTCAAGTCTCTGGTCAACCGCAGCAAGCAGCTGGAGAGTGCCCAGGCCGACGCCCACCGCAAGATCCAGGCCAACGAGAAGGAGCTGGCGTCCTGTCAGCTGCTCATCTCCCAGGTAATGGTCGCCTAGGTAACGGCGTCACCTTGGTTATAGACTGGAGCTATAGTCTCTAATCCGGAGTTCAGGGTAGAGTTTTTAGCTCGATGACAACGAGAAGGAGCTGGCGTCCTGTCAGCTGCTCATCTCCCAGGTAACAGTCACCTAGGTAACGGTTGCCTAGGTCACTTTGGTTATACATCCTGCACTGGAGCTGTAGTCACTAATCTGCAGTTCAGGGTAAAGTTTTAGCTTGATAACAACGAGAAGGAGCTGGCATTCTGTCAGCTGCTCATCTCCCAGGTAACGGTCGCCTCGGTAACAGTGTCACCTTGGTCATCCATCCTGCACTGGAGCTGTAGTCTCTAATCCGGAGTTCAGGGTAGAGTTGACATGATTTAAGCCCCAATAATTCTGAGCTTTTCTTCTTCTTTTCGTTTTTTTTTTCCAGCACCAGGCCAAGATCAAGTCTCTGACCGACTACATGCAGAACATGGAGCAGAAGAAGAGGCAGCTGGAGGAGAGTCAGGACGCTCTGACCGAGGAGCTCGCCAAACTCCACGCTCAAGGTCCGCACCTTAAACATAAACAAGTCTCTTTAAAAAAAAAATAATAATAATCATGCAAATGAAACAGATTAAATACTACAGTGAGGGATTCTCAAAAGAGGAGGAAGTTGTCATCCAGGCCTTTATTTATAAAGTGGGAGGAACAGTGGGAGGTGCATATATAAAGGAGTTTCTAACACCCACAGTATAGAAAATTAGAAATAAAATGCATACTTTTTATATATTTTTGTGCAGCTGATACACATTTTAATACATGCAAAGTACAAATTTGACCCATTTGCACATTTAAGAGCTGTAAGAACACCATAAAACCTTTATTTTAGCTGGACTTTTCTCTAAAATCGACCCTCAGTTTAAAAATGTAATTATTGTGCAGCTGATACACATTTTTATAGATGCAAAAGTAAAGAAAAATGCCTTCTGTAACAGCTTATCGATCATCTCATATCAGGACAAACATGATAATTGAGATAACAGAAGCTACTTTTCCTTCTTCGTTGCTTCTCAGAGAAAAGGCATGAGGTGTCAGGAGAGGAGAAGGAGAAGGAGGACATCAGCAGACTGGACGGAGACGACGACATCAAGGTGACCTGAGTATCTGAGCAGCTGATTTTTTGATATTCAGGCGATCATGTGCGTAAATATCTAATATTTGTCTCTGTTGTTCTGCAGAGGTCGCTGGAGGAGCAGCTGGAGAGCCACAGGGAGGCTCATCAGAAGCAGCTCAGCCGCCTCCGAGACGAGATCGAAGACAAGCAGAGGATGCTGGACGAGCTCACCGAGTGAGGAAATGCACACACACACACACACACACACACACACACAAACCCCTGTAGTGTAGTGTAGTCTATATTTAGCTGTTTTAAAAGTAGTTTTCTTTCATGTCAAGGTGCTTTCATGCAGCTTTTTATAGTACACTCTGCATTTTTTTGTGCTAAAAGTTGCTTAAACATTACAATAAAAACAGGAATCATTCTTCAGTTTCCGGGAGCAGATATTTCTTTAGGAAAATGTCATTATTTTGCAGATTTCTGTTGTGCATATTTTCAATTTTTACAACAATAGACACATGTGCATGATCTTAAACCCAACTACTGTACGCGATAACCTTATAAAACATATTACTAGCTCTTGCAAATTAGTTGTATTTGAATATTATTTGCAGAGGAACCTCATATGTCCTACCTATGTTCTGATTTGTGCAAGATTTTGATCCATCTTGCATGAAATCTGTTCTCAAAAAGCTCTTTAAAACCTGAACTCATCCTGTGAAAGTCGGGCAGATAACATCCAATGTCGTCCATCGGCTCTATCTCAGGGTTTCACAAGGGCTCCGTTGAGGTTTCGGAGGATTTCTTACACTCCATTCAGGATCCGGCTTGAGAAAAATGTTCAAAGGCACAGCTGAAGAGAAGAAGAAGAAGAAGGAGTAGAGTAACTCAGCAGCTCAGTGAATAAAGCTTTTAACATGGAGGTTCAAAGTCAGCTTCTCACTCGTGGGTGTTCAAAGCCGAAATATTCCACACAGACTCTCTTTCTTTCCCTCTCCTTCTCTGAGAGTCATCTCAGTAGGTCAAGAGGCTCAATCTAAATGCAGAACTTTTAGATTAAAGGCTTCCTATCCAGAGAACAAGCTCAAAAACTATGTCTGTTTGTAGCTCAGATGATAAAACGATGATTTGAGAGTTTAAGGATGTTGCTCGTCTCATTTTTCCTACTTTGAGATCAAAGCCGAGACTGAAAAAATGCTAAAATTAGGAATAAAAAGGAGAAAAAGTGGAAAGAAATCAGTTTGATGAATGTATGAGTGATTTTTAAACTGACCTTAAAGCCGTAAAGTTTCTACAAAATCTCAAAAATGAAAAAAGAAATAAGTGAAGCAATGATATTTTTGGGTTAAAGTCATAATTCGGTGCTTATTTCTCTCTTTCTGTCTCTTATAGTCTAAATCAGGGTCTGTTGCTGGAGCAGGAGAGACTCATGTCAGACTACGACAAAGTGAAGGCTGAGGAACAGGAGAAAGATGCCAAACTTCAAAAACTCATGTAAGTACTGTAGCAGCGATCTCAGGCTGATCATTTCATCCTTTTAACAACTCGAGAAGCTAAATGTCTGTTTTTTATTTACCGACCAGGCTGCTGAACGAACAGAGCGAGCAGGCCAGAGAAGACTTGAAGGGTCTGGAGGAGACTGTGGTGAGTCAGATCTGGTATTATATTTTGTTGGTGAAAGTGTTTGACCCCTTGTTGAACTTCTGATTGTTGGTTTAAATCCCCGCTGTGGGCTGCTGATGCTCTTGGATACTCCTCAGTCTTTAATGTTGGTTTTGACAATCTGCTGTAATCAAGCACAGTGGATTTTGTGGTTGAGTTGGACTTCTGTCTGAGGCTGAGTTTTGTTGTTGTTGGTGTTGTGAACCAATAGTGTTGAGGTTAAATGAGATGACTGAAAGCTAGAAGGTTGATGGTTTAATCCCAGATTCAGAGGGTTGAAATGAAAGATGCATCATCATTAAACAGTTTGCACGTATACATATCTTTATCAAATACTAAAGAGTGACTAAATCCGCTTAATATGATATATTAAAGGTAGAGAGCATGGCTACACAGATATGGCTATAACATCAAAGAAAGACAAAGAGAAAAGTTTAAACATTAGCAGCTGGATTGTGTCTCTTCTCTTTCACTCCAATTCTCAAACTCAGCTTCTCAATGGAAGTTAAACTTTTATTTTCATTAGTTAAGTGTCACTTAAAGCCTGTCAAATGTATTCATCAAACCAATCACAGTTTAGCTCTGCAGAGATAGCTCAGCAGGATGAGTGACAGATCTTTGTCTTTGTGTATTGGTGGAGTTGTTGGTTCAATCCCTGCAGCAGGATAGAAATATTCTTGTTAACTCAGGTTTACACACCAGTCATACTGCCCCCTATAGGCTGCTTCACTAACTACACACACTCTGGTGAAAGTGCCACAGGAAATGAACCACATCCACACTTTCATTTGGGGATTTGGAATTTTAGGCCGATGGCAAGGCGGTGGGCTTATGGCTATTGGGTATTGGTAAAGGTGACTTTGTGTAATAAGCAACAAACATGTTATGGCAAGACACTTCCAACTGTTTTAAAAACTCATTCACACTTTCCACTAAAACGTCACCCAGACAGGATTTTTTCCCTCATAACCCCCTGCGGGCAGACCTCCGAAACATCGGGGGAGGACAAGGCCCTCCCCCTCACCCACTCCGCGTGAGACACATTTTTAGTATGATCCGGTTACTGATGCAGGAGAGGGATCGAACCAGCGACCTCACGTCCACAGACGTATTTGAGATCTGTCTCCGTCACTACACCAGGTCCCCTTCACACTCACACCTCTTCTCTCAACGCTTTTCAACCTCTCCTCTCTGTGATGTCACTGAAAAGTCACATGCTCGCCCGGACTCGAACCCACCACCCTTAAAATCTAAACCGGCTGTCTAACACACTCAACCACAGCCTCACACTAACTCCACAAGTCTTCATCAGCTTTTCAGTCTCCAGCAGTTTGTCTAATTTACAAAACTGCACCAGCACACTCGGGATGGAACCCACAACCTCAAAACTTCCTCTCAGCCGCACATCACAGCGAGCTACACTTTCACTCTCAACGCAAGCTATTCTCGTCTTTTCAACATTCAGTCATGTGACTCCATTTCCTCTCATCAATTTCCTCTTATGTATTTTAAAATATATTAGCTTGTTGTTAGAGTCACTTCAGAGTTTAAGGTTTACATCCACACTTTGACTCATTGTTTTACTGGACTTTTTTACTCCTAAATCCGCTCTTAAGTCCCTTTTTACATACAACTTCATAGTGAAGTGCTTCAGACAGGCCCAGCTGGATCTAACAGGTGTGTTAACGAGACCAATCAAACACAACATGGACGTGTCTTTGTCTCGTCTCCACACCCAGATTCAGGGTAAGAAATGTTTCAAACTTTTAAATCAAGACAAATCTTTGTGTTTCTTCTCAGAAAGTTGCTTTCATAAGTTCCCCACATACACACTTTATAGTCATTCAAAGTACAAAGAGTTCAGTCATTGTTTTATCAAACTTAATGTCTCAATATGTAGACATGTCAACACCAGAGAGCATCTAAAACTTCATATTAAATCTAAACATCACATTTTTCTTATTTACAGTCAACTTCTGATTATTAGAAACTACTTTTTGTTTCTTCATCTCACTTTAAATCACCATAACTACATCTGGGAACTGTGTTAAACCATCTTTCCTGGAACAAATACAAACATTCAGCTTCACTCTCACACAACAGGAGCAGCACCAGCTCTGCTGCACCTCCCTTTATTAATTAAGCACCTCCCACCAACACACCTGCTCCTCCAGCTCATCTCCTGGATCCCACACACTGCATTAAAACCACACTTTAACAGCATTACTAAAGATATTGATTGTAGAGAGCATGGCTAGACACATAAATAGAGAACATCTGCATATCCAAAGAAAGACAAAGACAAACATTAGCAGCTGGATTGTGTCTTTTCTCTTTCACTCCAATTCTCAAACTCATCTTCTCAATTGAGGAGTCAACTAAATGTTAAACTTTTATTTTCCTTAGTTAAGTGTCACTTAAAGCCTGTCAAATGTATTCATCAAACCAATCACAGTTTAGGTCTGCAGAGATAGCTCAGCAGGATGAGTGACAGATCTTTGTCTTTGTGTATTGGTGGAGTTGTTGGTTCAATCCCTGCAGCAGGATAGAAATATTCTTGTTAACTCAGGTTTACACACCAGTCATACTGCCCCCTATAGGCTGCTTCACTAACTACACACACTCTGGTGAAAGTGCCACAGGAAATGAACCACATCCACACTTTCATTTGGGGATTTGGAATTTTAGGCCGATGGCAAGGCGGTGGGCTTATGGCTATTGGGTATTGGTAAAGGTGACTTTGTGTAATAAGCAACAAACATGCGATGGCAAGACACTTCCAACTGTTTTAAAAACTCGTTCACACTTTCCACTAAAACGTCACCCGGACGGGATTTTTTCCCTCATAACCCCCTGCGGGCAGACCTCCGAAACATCGGGGGAGGACAAGGCCCTCCCCCTCACCCACTCCGCGTGAGACACATTTTTAGTATGATCCGGTTACTGATGCAGGAAAGGGATCGAACCAGCGACCTCACGTCCACAGACGTATTTGAGATCTGTGTTAACAGCTCCGTCACTACACCAGGTCCCCTTCACACTCACACCTCTTCTCTCAACGCTTTTCAACCGCTCCTCTCTGTGATGTCACTGAAAAGTCACACGCGGGCCCGGGATCGAACCCACCACCCTTAAAATCTAAACCGGCTGTCTAACACACTCAACCACAGCCTCACACTAACTCCACAAGTCTTCATCAGCTTTTCAGTCTCCAGCAGTTTGTCTGACTCACAAAACTTCACCAGCACAGTCGGGATCGAACCCACCACTCTTAAATTGTAAACCTGTTGTCTAACAGACTCAGCCACAGCCTCACACTAACTCCACACGTCTTCATCAGCTTTTCAGTCTCCCTAACCCTAACCTGGCTCGACTCATTTAATCAGCTGAACTCACTCTTCAGTCAGCTGATTGGTGTGCATGTGTGCTCCTGCTTGGTTGGAATGAAAACCTGCAACCACATGGCCCTTTGTGGAATGAGTTTGAGATGCCTGGTCCAGACTTACAGAATAGGAGTATATCTGGACTGTCATGTTAGCATCCTTTCTTTCTATAGAGTCTCCTCCAACACATTGATCCAATTTTCCACCAAATTCCACAAAGGAGGTCCAAACCAATAATGAATTAATGCATTTGTATGTAGCCTGCCATATAGCCACTGTTGGTCAAACACTGAATGCTCCCTCAGCTCAGTAGGTCTTGAATGCAACCCCAGGCTTGGCCCCGCCTCTAATCAAGGTAAGGTTATTTAAGACACCTGTGTACATTTGTTCTTCCTTTTCTGCTGCCGTGTGGTCTGGACGGAGGTCGGTATGCTGAGATGTAACTGCCAGAAGTTCTTGTTTCTGAGAGCTAACTTTGGTTTTCTATGCTTAGTTTCTCTGTTGGTGTCTCCAGCTCGTAGACCCTTTTCCCTACTATGGTGGAAAGTGGTGCCTGGACAGTTTGATTCTATTGTGTATGCAGGTGGCTAACTAACTCTGTCTCTTTTTGTAGGATACCATCTGCTGCTGCTTTTTGCCTGCCCTCTTTAGTACAGCCTTATAAATATTGGAGATTAGGACCATCTATTTTTGTTTAACCTTTGTAGTTTGTAGTTTTATTAGATTTAGTGGAGTTGTGGGCCAGTCTGCTGGGACAGGTTTGTCCCTCTGGTTGAGATCTCTTCACAAGTGAGTATATGTTGGCACACCTAGAGATCTGCTAGCCCTAGTCCACTTGTGTTTTGTTTTTAACTATTGGTAGTATATTCAGATTGTAGTTTTTAAACTGAATTTGTAATAAAATGCTTTTACATTACAACTCAATATTGTCTTTAATTTACTTTTGTCAGCTTATTCTTGAAAAATGTATCTGAACCAGTCTATGATCTGAACTCTATTTTGGAGTCACTGACTTTTCATGTACCATAATTTCCAAGTGGTGGATCACATCTAGTCCCTTTCCAACCATTAGCACTGCTGTGTACAATGTACAGCAGTTCATTTTGTATAGTCCTGCTGGAAATGGTCCATTTCCTTATTAGAAGTAACAAATGGTGTTTACCACCTCATTTAGTTACATCTTCAGTGTACTTAGTGCAACTTGCTTTGGTTCTGATATGCCTCAGACTGTGCTAATTGTCTTACACCTGCCATGTAGTTGTGAGATATTGCACTATCTGTTGAATACTCTGATAATGTGGCCAAATCTGGGGGAAAAAAGCCTAATAAACCATGAAACAGTTGCTGCAGATTGTTCAATTTTTATTCAACCATCAGATTTTACATTTCCAGTAAAGTTCATGTAATCAATGTTTGACAGTTTAAATTTCATCCTCAAACTCAGGCTGAGCAGAAGTGCCTGGTCACATCCCAGCAGGTGGACTCCAGTTCTCCACACCAGTCAAGCAACACTAAAAAAAAAAAGAGAACACATTACTAGAGAGCACTTGAGTTTTGAAAAGAAATTGCAATTCACATGTTAGCTTAATAGAATCTGTGCCAAAGTCCTGACATTTCTCTCCCAATACTAAGAGTCCACTGCAGATAGAGAAGTCTGCCATGGCAGTACAGGATTGGGGATACATACCTGACATCAGTCTTGGTTCCTGCTGTAGAGAAAATAGTTAAAGCAGGAACAATACTGGTCACTGCTCAGGGTTTGATTATCACCACATTAATATAAATTTTACTGGTTTTGCATCACTCACCTTCATCTCCACACTGAGCAGCTCATCAGTAGCTCTGCCTGCAACAGTCAAGGAAAATTTACTTCACATCATAAGTCATATGGCTACTTTGATTGAAAACTGTTATTTTCTACCACCTATGAAAGTTCAACTTCAAAGCTTCCTTATAGGAGTGAGTCTGAAGTGTGCAGCCTTGTACTCATTGGGCCAAGCTCTGCAGCAGCTCAGCGACAGACTCTAAAACAGAACCTGCAGCCAAAGCCAGAGATACTCTACCAGCACTGTAACACTGAGCCAGACACACTACCTGGACAGCTGACTGAGCACTGGAGTGAAACAAACAGCCACCATGATGTGGTATCTACTGCAATTTAAACATTTTTGCTGTCTTTTAAAAATCACTACAAAATAATTTGATGTGAAAAATAAAGAAATGTAAAGTTCTGGGACATGACTTGAATGCAATGTGAATCTTAAAGTGAACCATCACAACTCTGTTAACCTTTACTCCAAAGAGAAAGGCTGGGGTTGGTAGTTTCATCCCATGGCAGCGGCTCTGTCATGGGGGACCCAGCATCTCTGAAACAAAACATAAAGGTCATAACGTGCTGCAATGGAGCCACCAAGTGTCACAGAAATTGGAGGGCAGGCAATGAACAAAAAGTTGACTTAATTACTGGTTTATATATCTAAAGTCAGGTCATCCTTGTGACCTAATATGTGCACATAAGTGCTCAAGTTCAGCTGCGTGGTTGAACACGTTCAGTAACGTTAGCCAGCAGCACAGTAAAGTGAACAGGTCACGCAAAAACCGCCAAAAAACGACTCATAAGCGCCATTTTATAAAAGTACTTGAACTTTCTCACGAATTTAGTACAATAATACATTTCTTTAAAAAAGCTGAAATTCTTACCACGTTTAAACAGACGTCAGAGTCACGTCTCCCACACGTTTTTTTTCTAGACTGAGCTCCAGAGCGAAAGGCACGCTCATATTTATAACCTACGGCTGTCGCAGTGCATTATGGGAAGAGACGCCCTTCCAAAGATCGTCTCTTAAACAGAACGACCACTAGTTTATTTCCCCCTGGATCTTCATTCATTTTATATATAAGTATAAAAGGTGAAACAACAACATTTGTACAACATGAAATTTTGGAAAACCAGTCTTTAGGATAGCTCAGTGAGATAAGTGTTGGGCATTAGGTAATTGAAATTAAGGTTGTTGGTTCAATCCCCGTTTAGGGTCATTGATCTTTAATGTTACTTTACAGCATTGGTGGTAACTCTAATTAGAATACTGCCCCCTGTAGGCAACCAGTAGAAACACATCCACAATCCTCTTTGGAGGATTTGGGATTTTAGGCCGATAGGACGCAGACAGATATGTGAGCAGGCCGGGGGTCGAACCCACCACCCCCAAAACTCAAACCGGCTGTCTAAATCACTGAACCACAGGCTCACATTGGCTCCACAAGTTTTCATCAGTATTTGACTCTCCAGCAGTTTGTCTGACTTTCAAAAAACTGTGCAACAATTGAACCAACAACCTGATAGCTTCCCAAGTAGTCATCTAAGGCATTAGATGTGTCTGACTTGGAAAAACAATTGGACATAGTGAGAATTGAACCCACGACCACTAAGATTCAAAGCAAACAGCTAACAAACTGAGCTATTCCCCTTGGGATTCAATCAGCAAAATCACAAGTTCAAGAAGGTTTCCCAACAAGCTGAGCTGTTTGAGTTGAGATGCCGAGGTTTGGTTTCCTGCACCTGAGGCTCCAACTTGTCAACCTAATTAATCTGTAATTGGAGCAATGATTATGAATGATTAACATTATTAATTTATTAATAACTCATTATTAATAATCATTAGATTAACATTAATTGACGCAAGTAATGTTCATCTATTAATGATTAATATTAATAATTAATTAATTAATATTAATAATTAAATAATATTAATAATTAATCATTACTAATGTTAATTGAATCAAGTAATGTTACTCTATTAGTTATTAATTATTAATATTAATAATTAATTAATTGTTAATGAACAATTAATGAAGCCGCACCTTGATGAGATCAATGAGTGGATGACTCATAAAATCACAACAAATGATTAGTCTACATATAAGTAAGACTATAGTCTTATATGTAGGGGCTGTAGTAAGACTATAGTCTTATATGTAGGGGCTGTAGTAAGACTATAGTTTTGTAAGTCAGACAAACTGCTGGAGACTGAAAAGCTGATGAATACTGGTCTACAGCAGTGGTCTCCAACCCTGCTCCTGTAGAGCTACTGCCCTGCATGTTTTATACACACCTGATTCTAATTATTAGCATGTTATCAAACCTTTTAACGAGCTTCAGCTAATTATTAGAATCAGGTGTGTATAAAACATGCAGGGCAGTAGCTCTCCAGACTATAGTCTTACTTATATGTAGACTAATCATTTGTTGTGATTTTATGAGTCATCCACTCATTGATCTCATCAAGGTGCGGCTTCATTAATTGTTCATTAACAATTAATTAATTATTAATATTAATAATTAATAACTAATAGAGTAACATTACTTGATTCAATTAACATTAGTAATGATTAATTATTAATATTATTTAATTATTAATATTAATTAATTAATTATTAATATTAATCATTAATAGATGAACATTACTTGCTTCAATTAATGTTAATCTAATGATTATTAATAATGAGTTATTAATAAATTAATAATGTTAATCATTCATAATCATTGCTCCAATTACAGATTAATTAGGTTGACAAGTTGGAGCCTCAGGTGCAAGAAACCAAACCTCGGCATCTCAACTCAAACAGCTCAGCTTGTTGGGAAACCTTCTTGAACTTGTGATTTTGCTGATTGGATCCCAAGGGGAATAGCTCAGTTTGTTAGCTGTTTGCTTTGAATCTTAGTGGTCGTGGGTTCAATTCTCACTATGTCCAATTGTTTTTCCAAGTCAGACACATCTAATGCCTTAGATGACTACTTGGGAAGCTATCAGGTTGTTGGTTCAATTGTTACACAGCTTTTTGAAAGTCAGACAAACTGCTGGAGAGTCAAATCCTGATGAAAACTTGTGGAGCCAATGTGAGCCTGTGGTTCAGTGATTTAGACAGCCGGTTTGAGTTTTGGGGGTGGTGGGTTCGATCCCCGGCCTGCTCACATATCTGTCTGCGTCCTATCGGCCTAAAATCCCAAATCCTCCAAAGAGGATTGTGGATGTGTTTCTACTGGTTGCCTACAGGGGGCAGTATTCTAATTAGAGTTACCACCAATGCTGTAAAGTAACATTAAAGATCAATGACCCTAAACGGGGATTGAACCAACAACCTTAATTTCAATTACCTAATGCCCAACACTTATCTCACTGAGCTATCCTAAAGACTGGTTTTCCAAAATTTCATGTTGTACAAATGTTGTTGTTTCACCTTTTATACTTATATATAAAATGAATGAAGATCCAGGGGGAAATAAACTAGTGGTCGTTCTGTTTAAGAGACGATCTTTGGAAGGGCGTCTCTTCCCATAATGCACTGCGACAGCCGTAGGTTATAAATATGAGCGTGCCTTTCGCTCTGGATCTCAGTCTAGAAAAAAAACGTGTGGGAGACGTGACTCTGACGTCTGTTTAAACGCGGTAAGAATTTCAGCTTTTTTAAAGAAATGTATTATTGTACTAAATTCGTGAGAAAGTTCAAGTACTTTTATAAAATGGCGCTTATGAGTCGTTTTTTGGCGGTTTTTGCGTGACCTGTTCACTTTACTGTGCTGCTGGCTAACGTTACTGAACGTGTTCAACCACGCAGCTGAACTTGAGCACTTATGTGCACATATTAGGTCACAAGGATTACCTGACTTTAGATACATAAACCAGTCATTAAGTCAACTTTTTGTTCATTGCCTGCCCTCCAATTTCTGTGACACTTGGTGGCTCCATTGCAGCACGTTATGACCTTTATGTTTTGTTTCAGAGATGCTGGGTCCCCCATGACAGAGCCGCTGCCATGGGATGAAACTACCAACCCCCAGCCTTTTTCTTTGGAGTAAAGGTTAACAGAGTTGTGATGGTTCACTTTAAGATTCACATTGCATTCAAGTCATGTCCCAGAACTTTACATTTCTTTATTTTTCACATCAAATTATTTTGTAGTGATTTTTAAAAGACAGCAAAATGTTTAAATTGCAGTAGATACCACATCATGGTGGCTGTTTGTTTCACTCCAGTGCTCAGTAGCTGTCCAGGTAGTGTGTGTCTGGCTCAGTGTTACAGTGCTGGTAGAGTATCTCTGTATTTGGCTTTGGCTGCAGGTTCTGTTTTAGAGTCTGTCGCTGAGCTGCTGCAGAGCTTGGCCCAATGAGTACAAGGCTGCACACTTCAGACTCACTCCTATAAGGAAGCTTTGAAGTTGAACTTTCATAGGTGGTAGAAAATAACAGTTTTCAATCAAAGTAGCCATATGACTTATGATGTGAAGTAACTTTTCCTTGACTGTTGCAGGCAGAGCTACTGATGAGCTGCTCAGTGTGGAGATGAAGGTGAGTGATGCAAAACCAGTAAAATTTATATTAATGTGGTGATAATCAAACCCTGAGCAGTGACAGTATTGTTCCTGCTTTAACTATTTTCTCTACAGCAGGAACCAAGACTGATGTCAGGTATGTATCCCCAATCCTGTACTGCCATGGCAGACTTCTCTATCTGCAGTGGACTCTTAGTATTGGAGAGAAATGTCAGGACTTTGGCACAGATTCTATTAAGCTAACATGTGAATTGCAATTTCTTTTCAAAACTCAAGTGCTCTCTAGTAATGTGTTCTCTTTTTTTTTTAGTGTTGCTTGACTGGTGTGGAGAACTGGAGTCCACCTGCTGGGATGTGACCAGGCACTTCTGCTCAGCCTGAGTTTGAGGATGAAATTTAAACTGTCAAACATTGATTACATGAACTTTACTGGAATGTAATATCTGTGATGGTTGAATAAAAATTGAACAATCTGCAGCAACTGTTTCATGGTTTATTAGGCTTTTTTCCCCAGATTTGGCCACATTATCAGAGTATTCAACAGATAGTGCAATATCTCACAACTACATGGCAATACATTGTAGGTATAAGACAATTAGCACAGTCTGAGGCATCAGAACCAAAGCAAGTTTTACTAAGTACACTGAAGTAAACACCATTTGTTACTTCTAATAAGGAAATGGTGCATTTGGACCATTTCCAGCAGGACTATACAAAATGAACTGCTGTACATTGTACACAGCAGTGCTAATGGTTGGAAAGGGACTAGATGTGATACACAACTTGGAAATTATGGTACATGAAAAGTCAGTGACTCCAAAATAGAGTTCAGATCATAGACTGGTTCTGATACATTTTTCAAGAATAAGCTGACAAAAGTAAATTAAAGACAATGAGTTTAAATGTAAAAGCATTTTATTACAAATTCAGTTTAAAAATCACAATCTGAATATACTACCAATAGTTAAAAACAAAACACAAGTGGACTAGGGCTAGCAGATCTCTAGGTGTGCCAACATATACTCACTTGTGAAGAGACCTCAACCAGAGGGACAAACCTGGCCCACAACTCCACTAAATCTAATAAAACTACAAACTACAAACTACAAAGGTTAAACAAAAATAGATGGTCCTAATCTCCAATATTTATAAGGCTGTACTAAAGAGGGCAGGCAAAAAGCAGCAGCAGATGGTATCCTACAAAAAGAGACAGAGTTAGTTAGCCACCTGCATACACAATAGAATCAAACTGTCCAGGCACCACTTTCCACCATAGTAGGGAAAAGGGTCTACGAGCTGGAGACACCAACAGAGAAACTAAGCATAGAAAACCAAAGTTAGCTCTCAGAAACAAGAACTTCTGGCAGTTACATCTCAGCATACCGACCTCCGTCCAGACCACATGGCAGCAGAAAAGGAAGAACAAATGTACACAGGTGTCTTAAATAACCTTACCTTGATTAGAGGCGGGGCCAAGCCTGGGGTTGCATTCAAGACCTACTGAGCTGAGGGAGCATTCAGTGTTTGACCAACAGTGGCTATATGGCAGGCTACATACAAATGCATTAATTCATTATTGGTTTGGACCTCCTTTGTGGAATTTGGTGGAAAATTGGATCAATGTGTTGGAGGAGACTCTATAGAAAGAAAGGATGCTAACATGACAGTCCAGATATACTCCTATTCTGTTAGTCTGGATAGAACAGTCAGAGGAAGTTGCTGCAGTTCCACCATTAGTCCACTAGATGGCGACTTATGGGTTTATGGACCTTGAGACTGAAAAGTTGCAGGAGTGAAGGTTGCATTTACAACATATGAGGTGTGTGCTTGATGAAGCAGCAGGAGGAAATATTTGCAGGGTGTAGTAAGTTATGTTGTTTAACTACCAGCAAGTTACAGCAAATTGTAGTTGAGCTATGTCGTTCAACTACATGTAGTTTTAGGGTTAGGGTCGGCGGGTGTGCAGTAACTCTAACTTGATAGATAATGTAATAGAAGAGAGTCAGAGAAAGTTGCTGCAGTTCCACCATTAGTCCGCTAGATGGCGACATGGTTTTTGGACTTGAGACTGATTTGAAAAGTTGCAGGAGTGATGTTTTTAAGCTTGCATTTTCTTTTTGTGTTTCATATTTTTTATTGATGTGTACATGAAAAATAACAAAGGCACTCACACATATCAGGACACATAGGTGTCAGCATTGGACGTGCTCGTATACACCAATGGATTTAGATATACATATTTTAAGAAACAAACAACGATTACAAAAATAGGTACAGATACCTAAACAATAATAATAAAAAAAAAGAAAAGAAAAGTATTTAGACATAGTCCGTTTAAAAAAAATGTTCTTGATCGCACAAACATAAGAATAAAAAAACAAAAACAAATAAAGAAACAATAGTAAACTAAAGAAAAAAGGGAGGAGAGAGAAAGAGGGGGGGGGGTGGAGTGTGGGGGGTTACATTGTCTCAAAAAAATCCATCAACGGTTGCCATTTATTGTAGAATTTGTTTAAGTTTCCCCTTCTTGAATATCTAATTTTCTCTACTTTCAAAAAGGACATAACCTCCTTAATCCACTGCGTGCTGGAAGGAGCTGTTGTGGATTTCCAGTTAAGAAGGAGGTGACGTTTAGCAATCATGGAGGTAAAAGCTATCACTTCCAGTTCTTTATTAGAGTATTGGGTATGCTCTTCTGGAAGACCAAAAATGCAAATATGTGGTGAAGTGTCAATAGTCTTTGAGAATACCTTCAACATGGTGTTGAAATACATTTGCCAGAAATTTTTCAGGGCTGGGCAGGAGAAAAGCATGTGCGTAAGGTTGCAGGGTGAGCCTCCACATCTGTCACAGACATCTACCGTATTTGGAAAAATCCGTGCCAACCTTGTCTTAGAATAATGACATCTAAATACAACTTTAAACTGTATCAGGGTCAAACGGGCACAAATAGATGTTTTGTGAATGACCTTCAGAGCAGATTCCCACCAATACTCATCAAAAACCAATCCTAGTTCACGCTCCCAAGCCTCTCTTGTGTTGGTGGTCAGATGGCCATCATATGACTGAATAGAAGTATACATTTTTGAGATTAAAGACCTTTGTAGAGGATTGAATTGTAAAAGTTCACCCCATGGTTGCTTAGGTGGGAGGTGAGGGAAATTGGAGAATAAAGATTTTGCGCAATTCCTCACCTGGAAATATCTAAAAAGGTGGGAGGGTGGGAGACTGAATTTATTCACCAGGTCTGTGAAAGAGCAAAAGACCTCTTCCTTATAGAAATCCCCAAAATATTTCAGTCCCTTATCCTGCCATAAGGAGAAAGTGGGATCGGTAAATGTGGGTTTGAACACAGGATTTTTTAACAGTGGGGTTAGAACTGTAGGCGCCATAAATTTAAAGTGTTTCCTAAATTGAAATCATATTTTAAGCGTAGCAGTAACCACAGGGTTGCAGGTAAGGCCAGAGAGGTTTGCAGTAACTGGACCGGTCAGTAAAGCAGAAAGAGAGGCTGGGTAGCACGACTCTGCTTCCAGTTGACACCAAGGTATGCTAGTTGGCATGGACCAGAATGTAATTTTAGTGATGTTCGCCGCCCAGTAGTAAAATTGAAAATTTGGCAGAGAGAGGCCGCCATAGAACTTACAATTCTGGAGTACTTTTTGTCTGACTCTGGGTGTTTTGCCATTCCACAGAAAATAACAGATAATCGAGTCTACTGTTTTAAAAAAAACTTTTTGGTAAAAATAAAGGCAGACATTGAAACAGAAATAGAAACTTTGGCAGAACATTCATCTTGATTGTATTTATTCTCCCAATCAAAGAGAGAGGGAGGGAACTCCACTTTTGAAAATCTGCCTTAACTGCAGCTGAGAGGGGAAAGAAATTTTCAGAATAAAGGTATTTAAAAGACCTGGCTATGTTAACCCCAAGATATCTAAATCCTGAAGGGCTCAATTTGAAAGGAATATCAGACAGGGAGAGTTGCATTGCTAGTTTATTGACAGGAAAACATTCACTCTTGGCAACGTTAACTTTATACCCTGAGAACCGGCCGAATCTATGAAAGAGTGAAATAATGGTGGGGCAGGCACTTTCTGGATTTGCGACATAGAGCAATAAGTCATCGGCATATAACGAAAGTTTGAATTCTGTATGAATCCTAGTGATGCCATTGAAAGTGGGAGAAGTCCTCAAATAAATAGACAGGGGCTCTATTGCAAGTGCAAACAATAGGGGAGATAGGGGGCAGCCCTGTCTACAACCTTTATTTAAAGAAAAATAGCCGGATTGAGTGTTATTAGTGGTGATACTGGCACAAGGGAGTGTGTAAAGAAGGCGTATCCACGATATAAAACTTTCACCAAATCCAAATTTAGCTAAGACTGCAAATAGATAGTGCCATTCAACTCGATCGAACGCCTTTTCGGCATCAATCGATATCACCACCTCAGGTGTAAGTTGTTTCTTTCGAGTAGATTACATTTAACAAAGTATGAACATTATAATAGAGCTGACGCCCCTTTATAAAGCCAGTCTGCTCCTTAGAAATTATAGTTGGAAGGACCCTTTCAAGTCGGCAAGCCAAGGCCTTTGCCAGAATCTTTGTATCTACATTCATTAAAGAGATTGGCCTATAGGAGGTACAAAGATCCGGATCTTTGTCCTTCTTTAAGAGAACACTAATAGAGGCTTGTCTCAATGTAGGGGGGAGAGAGCCAAGTGATAGAGATTCTACATAAACAGAGTGAAGTAATGGAATAAGTTTGGCCTGAAAGGCTTTAAAAAATTCCACTGGAAACCCATCGGGTCCCGGGGCTTTATTATTTTGCATGCTTTGTGAAGCCAAATTTAGTTCTTGAATGGTCAGAGCTGAATCTAATTGAGTGACCAACGCGTGAGCTCAGACGCGTACAGGGATTCATAAAAAGATGAAAAGACAGAATTAATAACATCCAGGTCCTCCTGCAGCGCTCCCGATTCATCCTTAACGTGTGGTATTAAACGTGAGGCTGCTTGACGACGTAATTGGTGAGCTAACAACCTACCAGACTTGTCGCCATGTTAGTAATATCTAGAACGGGAGTGAAGCAACATGCGCTCCGCCTCATTAGTTGTGATAAGATCCAGTTCAGTTTGTAAGGCCACGCAACGTCTCAAGAGATCGTCAGATGGGGCGGTCGCAAGCTGTTGATCCACTGATTCTAAATCAGATAATAGCTTTTGAGTAGTTGACATCCTTAATTTTCTTATATGCGCAGAGTACGAAATTATCTGACCTCGCAAATATGCTTTTAAGGACTCCCACAACAGCGCCTTAGAGATAGGTTCTGAATCAGAGTGGTTAAGAGCAATAAAATCCTCTATTGCATTTGTAATAAATTTATGAAATTTGTCATCCGATAAAAGAGACGTATTGAATCGCCAGTGGGTGGAATAGCGAGGTCCAGGGGAAATCTGAACATCTATGGACACAGGCGAATGATCTGAGATAACGATTGGATGATACGAGACATTTGTCACTTTTGGCATAAGTTTAGCATCTACAAAGAAATAATCTATACGAGAAAAGGTCTGGTGCACGTGTGAATAAAAAGAATATTGCCTACTGCTCGGATTGCGAAATCTCCAGGGGTCAACATAGCCATTGCTAGACATAAAGTTGCAAAGGGCCTTAGCCATTACCGATCGGGTTGAGCCAGGTTTAGAGCGGTCTAATTGAGGATCAATAACACAGTTCATGTCCCCTCCAAAAATCAGAAAACAGTCACTCAGAGAGGGCAGATTTTCAAATAACTCATTCATAAAACTAGGAAAGCTTGCATTTTCAACATATGAGGTGCTTCGTGAAGCAACAAAAGTAAATACAAGTGCAGTTTAAGGATTTCTCTCTACTTTTAGACACTGTTAAATGCTTTATGCTTTTACTCTTCACTCAGTAAATGAGTGACTCGGCATTGACTGACTGTCCCTCCACATCAGTGAATACAACACATTTAATAGTCAGACATATTCATTTCTCAGAGCTGCAGAAAAAGAAAGGAGATATTGATCAGCTGTTGGTTTGATTCTGGCAGCTTGATCAATAATTAACATGTAGATATTTAGATTTATCTTCCAACATGTTCTACAAAGTTTGTGATGAAGCACAAACATAAAAGAGCAAGAAACACAGTGGAAAGTTACTGTAGATAAATAAGTTAAAATGAGTATGACAGAAAGCAAACTTACAGTGAAGAGTCCAAACTGCTGCTTTACTCAATGATGACAGTCATGTGACTACATGGCAGTCATGTGACCTGCATCAGGTGACTGAATGGATCCCAACAGGTGACACCCCACACACTGCCATCTGCTGGTCATTTATGAACATTACCGGTGCACCTGTGTGTGCTCCTTAAAATCATTCATTGTCAGGCATCTATCAAAGTCTCCTCTAAGATATTTTAGTTGATAACCCTAACCCTTACTTCAGAACTATCCTAGGATCAAAGCCACAACCTTAGAACATCCAACCTCATCCATGCCTCGTCAAGTTACTGATTCCATTGAGGACATTTAATTAATTGTTAATGAACAATTAATGAAGCCGGACATTGATGAGATCAATGAGTGGATGACTCATAAAATCACATCAACTGATTAGTCTACATATAAGTAAGACTATAGTCTTACTACAGAAGGATCCATTAATTGTTCAATAACAATTAATTAATTATTAATATTAATTAATAGTTATTATTTATAATATATTTCATTAAACTTTATTATTTAATTGATATTAATAATTAATGAATTCTTAATGTTAATTGAATAAATTAACATTCATCTAGTTAGTTATTAACAATTATTAATGGCCTGAAGCTTAAAAGGGGACTCATGATCTGAATATTCTGTCTCAGTCTCTCCTAAATGTGGCTGAGGGAACTGGGATTGAACCCACAACCTTAAAAGTGAAAGACATTGGTCCACGCGGTGAGCTACAGAGTCTCACAGCTCATAAAAGAGGCTTGTTAATATTTACTCTGCATAACAACTTTGAAGATTTACTGAAATGAGTCCACAACCTTAAAACAGCTGCTGAACACAGTGAGCTACAGGATCAGCACTTTTCATTGGATGTTTTTAATCATTCGTGGTGTGACTTGACCTGGTATCGAACCCATGACTGTAAAAACTGGAGTAAACTGCCATCACACTGAACCATCGGGCCGTCCTCCTCACAAAGCTTTCAAGTCTTCAGTGGTGTGACTGACTTTTTAAATCTCACTGAGCGACCCGTGATTGAACCCACAAGCTTAAAATTTAAGTGTCGCTGTCACACAGGCTGAGTCACAGTTTTGAGTTCGAGTGGAAAATCTTTTCTTTTTTTGTCATTTCATTCTTTATATAAACTTTATTTAACAGCTGACTTTTAAAATGTGCCTCAGAATTAAGATTGAACCAATAAACCAATGAATGTCCTTAAACCTTCAGACTGTCTTTGTAGCCATTCAACAGTACTCTCCTCTTCTTCTCCCCTCCTCTCCCTCTTCTCCTCTTCCTTTCCTCTCATCTCCCCTCCTCTCTCTCTCCTCTCCCTCTCGTCCTCCTCCTCCTCTCCTCTCCTCTCGCCGTCCTCCTCTCCTCTTCCTTTCCTCTCATCTCCCCTCCTCTCCCTCTCCTCTTCCTCCTTTCCTCTCCCTCTCCTCTCGTCCTCCTCTCCTCTCTCCTCCTCTCCCCCTCCTCTCCCTCTCGTCCTCCTCCTCTCTCCTCTCCTCTCCCCTCCTCCTCCTCTCCCCTTCTCCTCTTCCTCTCGTCCTCCTCTCCTCTCCTCCTCTTCGTCTCGTTACCCTCTCCTCCGCCCTCATCCTCCTCTCCTCCTCTCTCCCCCTCCTCTCCCCTCGTCCTCCTCTCCTCTCCTCTTATCTCCCCTCCTCTTCCTCTCCTCTTGTCTCCCCTCCTCTCCATCTCCCTCTCCTCTCCTCCTCTCTCCTCCTCCTCCTCTCCTCTCCTCTCCCCTCCTCTTCCTTTCCCCTCGTCCTCCTCTCCTCTCCTCTCATTAAATTAAACTACAGATCATCAGTGTGTGTAAATGTGTCTCATTTCTTGTCCTTTCAGGCCAAAGAGCTGCAGACTCTACACAACCTTCGCAAGCTCTTCGTTCAGGATCTCAACACGCGGGTGAAGAAGGTACGACGTCAGTGGAGGAACAACTTACCTTTAATTGTGCACACTTTAGTTTCATCTTTAATGTTTCATTTTTTAAATTTTTTTTTTCAGAGTGCAGAGCTCGACTGTGAGGAAGGACTTGGCAACGTTGCCCAGAAACAGAAGATTTCCTTCCTGGAGAATAATTTGGAACAGCTCACCAAGGTCCACAAGCAGGTAAATATAACACTTTATTATGTTATAAGTCAGAAAGGTATGCTTAACTTTAACCCTCCTGTTGCCCCCAAGTCAAGGAAGGAAGGCAGGAAGAAGGAAGGGAGGGAGGGAGGGAGGAAGGGAGCAAGGGAGGGAGGAAGGAGGGAAGGAAAGAAGGAAGGATGGAAGTAAAGGAGGAAGGAAGGAGGGAATGAAAGAAGGAAAGGAGGAAGGGAAGAGGGAAGGAAAAAAGGAAGGGAGGAAGGAAAGAGAGAAGGAGGGAGGAAGGACAGACTAAAGAGGATGGAAGGAAGGAAAGAGAGAAGGGAGGAAGGAAGGAAGTAAGTAAAGGAGGAAGGAAGGAGGGAAGGAAAGAAGCAAGGGAGGAGGGAAGGAAAAAAGGAAGGGAGGAAGGAAGGAAGGACGGAGGAAAGAAGGAAGGAGGGAGGGAGAAGGAAGTAGGGAAGGAGAAAGGAAAAGAGGAAGGAAGGAAGGAAAGAGAGAAGGAAGAAAGGGAGGAACCGTTAAAACGGACGGGGTCAATTTGACCCGGGAGGACAACACGAAGGTTAAATACTAACACTATACACTCATGTACTTTTCTCTGTCCTTTCTGTTCAGCTGGTCCGAGACAACGCAGACCTTCGCTGCGAGCTGCCCAAGCTGGAGAAGCGTCTCCGTGCCACCGCAGAGCGAGTCAAAGCTCTGGAGAACGCTCTGAAGGACGCCAAGGAGTCCTCCATGAAGGACCGCAAGCGCTACCAGCAGGAAGTGGACCGAATCAAAGAGGCGGTGCGGGCCAAGAGCATGGCCAGGAGAGGATACTCTGCACAGATCGGTGAGAGGACGTTCACACACAGAGGACTCATGGAGACGGATGATAAAACTGATGCTTTATTAAATAACTGCTTGTTTGTTTGTTTGTGTCGCAGCTAAACCCATCCGGCCGGGACATCATCCACTGTCGTCCCCCATCAGCACCTCCATCAGAGCCGGAGGCGTCTACACCCATAACTGAAACCACAACAGCAAATTAACCCTGTGAGTAAAATCAAGCTTTGAGTTATTACCTTGTAGAAAGTCACAAAGGGTGACAGCATGCTAGATTTGCATAAAGTTATAGCATTTAAATTTGTGTACTTGTGTTCTTTTATTAAATGTAATGCTCATTTTAAAGTTGAAATGTTAGTACAGCACTTTGAAGGTTATAAAATACATAAAGATTTAAATTAAATACATTTATTTTGGCCAATTCTGCATGAATTTTTAAACTTTTCTGCTATAATATTACATACATTTGTTGATCATTTAACCCTCCTGTTGTCCTCGAGTCAAGGAAGGAAGGGAGGAAGAAGGAAGGAAAGAAGGATAGAGGAAAGAAGGAAGGGAGGAAGGTACGGGGAAGGTACGGGGAAGGAAAGAAAGAGAGAAGGAAGGGGGTAAGGAAAGGAGGGAGGCGGGAAAGGAGGGAGGAAGGAAGGGAGGAAGAATGGAGGAAGGAAGGAAGGGAGGGAGGGAGGGAGGGAGGGAGGGAGGAAAGAAAGAAAGAAGGAAGGAAGGATAGAAGGACAGGAAAGGAGGAAGGGAGGAAGGGAAGGAAAGGAGGGAGGAAGGAAGGGAGGAAGAATGGAGGAAAGAAGGGAAGAAGGGAGGAAGGGAAGGAAGAAGGAAGGAAGGAAAGGAAGAAGGAAAGAAAGAAGGAGGGAGGAAGGGGGGAAGGAAGGAAGGAAGGACAGATGGATGGAAGGAAGGGAGGAAAGAAGGAACAGTCAAAAGAGACGGGGCCAATTTGACCCGGGAGGACGACACGAGGGTTAACTGAACTTTCTTTCTTTCTTTCTTCCTGCAGACAGACCACGAGCAACTCAACGCATGCCCATCACTCCACCTGGAACCACAAGTCCCGCCCCTCCTGTTGGAGCACCAATCGGAGGCCATCACAGACAGACTGTCATCGCTCTGAGAAGCAACATCCAGCCATACCTGTACATATTGATATGAGATGTGAACATATTTAATTTGCTGAATGTAGATAATCAGAGGTCTCATTTATAACATGTACGGCTTTACATTCAAACAGTAAATTGTGCTTTTAAGGAGAGAGGGAAAAAAATCAATTAATCAGATCCAATTTTCTGATTTGTAGTTATAATTATGCAACAGAATAAAGTGTAACATTTATAAATGAGGCCCTGAGTTTAAGACATAATTAAGAGGTGGTGAGAATTAGAAGATCAGTTATTTTATGGATGATTTACGATTGCGACTGTTTGTACCGCTTGAAGTTTGATGCTTGAAGAGCCCAGTTAGAGCAACGCAGACTTATATAGATTTATAATTTAATCTTTAAACCAGCATTTATTCATAATAAGACTTTCACTTTTTTTGTGGTGGGTGGGTGGGAAGGGTTGACGACCAATGCCTTTTTGCAGCCGACGCAGGGCCTCAGCTCGTGTTATGAATCATTGTAAAGATGAAATGCAGTCGACTCCTACAGACAAAAAGTCACGCTAGCAGCAAAAAAAAAAACAAAAAAACAAAACATGCAGTCACATGACTTGTAAATTCTCAGTGTGATTGGTCATGAATGCCCCGGTTGCAACATCTTTTTGTCACTTATTTTCCCATCACCTACCTGTTTCTTAGACAATCTTTAAAAAAACAAAAACAAACACCAGAAAAGCTTGAAAAACTTTAATCCCCTGCTGCAATATTCTCTACCAGATTGCACCCCAAAAAACTCTATTATTTAACTTCCTGCTGTCGTCCTCGAGTCAAGGAAGGAAGTTAGGAAGAAGAAGGAAGGAAGGAAAGGAGGGAGGGAAGAAGGAGGGAAGGAAAGGAGGGAGGAGGAAAGAAGGGAGAAAGAAGGAAGCAAAGGAGGAAGGAAAGAAAGAAGGGAGGGAGGAAGGAGAGAAGGAAGGAAGGTAGGTGGGAGGAAAGAAGGAAGGAGGGAGGGTGGGAAGGAAAGAGAAGGAAGGAGGGAGGAAAGAAGGACAGAAGAAAGGAAGGAGGGAAGGAAAGAAGGACAGAAGAAAGGAAGGAAAGAAGGACAGAAGGAAGGGAGGAAGGAAAAAAGAAGGAACAGTCAAAACAGATGGGTCCATTTGACCCAGGAGGACGACACGAGGGTTAACTTCCTGCAGGGTCTAAATTTGAGGTTTTGTGACTCTTAACGCTTGCAGGGACACTGACCAGCCAATCAGATGCTCCCTGAGCTAAAAGAGCTGCACTACACTCTAGTTTGGTTTAGTAAGTTATGATTAAAAAACTGCAGCAGGGTCAAATTAAATGTGAGTTTAATTTATTATCCAACAGGAACTTGAGTCAAGGAAGGAAGGAAAGATGGAAGGGAGGAAGAAAGGAAGGTAAAAGGAAAGGACAGGGAAGGAAGGAAGGGAATGAAGGAGGGAAGAAAATGAGGAAGGAAGGGAGGAAGGGGAAGAAGGAAGGAAGAAAGGAAGGAAGAAAGGAAAGAAGGAACGAGGAAGGGAGGAAGAAAGGACAGAGGAAAGAAGGAAGGAGGGAAGGAAGAAAAGGAGGGAGGAAAGGAAAGAAGGAACAAGGAAGGGAGGAAGGACAGAGGAAAGGAGGGAGGGAGGATGGAAGGTAGGAGGGAAGGGAGGAAAGGAAGGAAGGAAGGCTCCTGAGAGTCTTGCAATGTTCTGCAGCGACTTCTGTTTTAAAACTCTCGATCAGCCAATCAGAGCTTTTAACCAAACGGAGACGCAGACAGAACAATAAGAAGCTCTGTGATTGGTTTAAAAACTCTGCCACTCCTTGTGCCTTTAGAAACACCTCCAACATCTGAATCATGATAATAATTATAATACATATGGGTTTTTTTGCAGAGTAACTTTCCTAATTTAAGGCAAAAGATTGTAATTAATGAGCCCTCCCTCTCCCCCCCACCCTTTTATCTACTAATTGAAGATATAACCTGTTAAATGTCTGTACTGCTTTTCCTTTGAGCATGTTTCTGAATGTTATCTCCTTTTATTTGTTGCAATATGAATTTTTTTTCTTTTCAAAATTGCAGCAATTACCCCCCAAAAATTCTGCTTCCTTTCTTTGAAATTTATTTTGAAAATCGTGGCAGGAAGTGACGCAGACTTGAATGTAACTGCATGGACTAGAGCTTGTGTTTAAAGGCATGCTCAGGGAGGAAAAACCGAGGTGATTTGTACACAAGGTGCGCATTTACCTCATTGTCATGTTTCTTTTTTTGTTGTTTTTATTTCTTGGTCCTTTTTGTTTTTCTTTTGGCTGTGGCATCATATCTCTAAATATACCTACAACTGATGCAATTAAAAGCTAATAAAGATATATATCTATTTAACTTTATTTTTCGTTTTTTGTGTGTGTGAAAACCATAGACTGTAAAAAGAATGGACGTAGCACCCGTGACGTCACCCATTGGTTTGGGGGAGTGTGTTTTGTGCCTCTACTATGGGCATTAGGACTGCGCCATCTTGGATTTTAGTGGGTGTGTATTTTCCATATTTGGAGGAGAGGCGACAGCGATAACTCTACGGGTCAGCCGGGGTCAGCCGGCCGAGATCCCGCCCACTGAACGCGAATTAACCGCACCGAACGGAGCTAGCCTGAGGCTAATCAGCTAGGCTAGGCTAACAAGCAGCTACTGGCAGCAGCTACACGGCAGTCCAGCCTCCAGACAGCGACTCGACCGCAGGTAACGTTAAGTTCCTTATAAAACAAATATAACACTGCAGCACTTGAAATAATGTTTTATTGAGATTATACTACATAAGAGATAAAGTTAAATAAGTCCGCTGGGGACCAAAACTCATCTTAACCCTCAGATCCTGTTAGAAATGACTAACGTCCTCCTGTTGTTTGCAAACACACACCATGATAAAGTTAAAATAGGTATTACATTTTTTTTTGTTGGGGCTGGAGCTTCTGGGACTGGTTCTCGTTTTACAGTTTTTTTTTACGGCAAATTTTGATAACATTTTAAATCTGGTGAAAATCAGAGACAAAATCACTTCCAGTATCATCAGCCCGATGAAATCCCTCAGCTCAATCCCCCCCAGCGCGCCTCAGTTGCGGCTGCGGGGGCGTTGAGGCCCCTGGGGGCAGCGCGAGTAGCTTTAGCTACCCCGGTCCCCGGGAGCCCCGATGAACAGAGAATTATAAGGTGCAGACCATGTAGCAGACAGGAGATCTTTTAGGAGGCATGATGTACCTTGCTAAAGCCACCTCTCTGCAACCTATGAACATTATAGCATGATCACAGCCAAATGAAAAATCTGATTGTCCATAAAATGTGGCAACAGGATCTGAGGGTTAAACGTTACTACTCTGAAATTACTATGTAGAATAATGTAAAGAAAGTTTAAGCATTTTATATACTTAAATATTTTTTTAAAAGAAGTGAGATACAGGGTTCTCACATGACAGGGATAGATAGGATCGATAAATCGACTCAATAGTATATTTAATTGTTAAATTGTGATCAACTTAAACAGCCTCAGCAATAAAATGCATCACATGCATTGATTCATCAATGATATCAATCCACAAACATTCTGTAACAGTAAAACAGAGAGGGACTGTTTTTACTTTTATACTTAATTGCATTTTGCAGATAAAACTTAATGTTAACACTTTCACAAAAATGAGGTTTTGAATGCAGGTCTTTGTAGTGTATAGTAGTAGTGTAGTGTCTTTGTAGTGGAGTATTTTCAGTGTGGTATTAGTAGGCTACTTTTACTGAAGTAAGGCATTTCAATACTTTGTACACCACTGGTTACAAGATGTTTGTCTTTCTTTATATTTAGAAAATAGAAAAGAAAGCTGCCCAGGCACCAGACCAGGCCCCGGCCAGGCACCCAGGCCCCGTCCAGCCTCTGCCGGTTGCCCAGACCAGGCCCCGGCCAGCTTCCACGCCCGGACCGCCCGCAGCAAGGACTACAGCCTCACATAGGGCGCTCCACCAACTGAGCCAAACACTGACAACTGACCCTATTTTTTATTTTATTTTAAAAGCTTATTATTATTTATTATATATACTGATTGTTTTGTTTGTTCATTTAAAGAGTACCTCATGTTCAAATAAATTATTTTCATAATTGCACTCCTTTTGTCTTCTACACTTATTGAAAATGTTAAAAATGTCGTAGTCAGTTAAAAGTAATATCAACTTAAACACAAATATTAAGCATTAAAACTCAAGTTTTTAGTCAAGTTTTACTAAAAAATGTAAAAATTCTCACGACAGTGTTTCTATTTTCTGACCTTTCCAGGGTGCCCATGGAACCTTAGGAGGTCTTTTTTTTATTTTTTCAAATGTGCTAAATCATATGTCTGTCTTACCTTTACTAACAGTAGAACTCTATTATGTAGATAATTATCTACTTGCATGAGAAATCTCTCCACATGATTAACTGATTTTAATAAGGTTTAAGATGCATGTAATACATCTAGTTTTAAGAAAGTCAGAAATAAATTTTCTGAGTATCTGTGACAACAGGTGGCAGGCAGACGCTGAGTTCACGCACAATACAGATTTTACTGAAAGCACAGGGGAGGATTGGGGCTGGAGAGCAGGGTCCAGTTCTGTCTCCTCATGCTGACGACTCACTTGTCCAGCCTGTCCGGATCACCTAGAGGGAAACTTTAAAATGACACATATAGATGCTCAGCAACTTATAGATCAGAGGTCACAAACCTTTATGATACTAAGAGCTATTTGAGGATATGGAGTAATTTGCTTAATAAAAAGTTCCTAAATAACAAAGTTACACAGTTCACCTTTAATAATAATACCAACAATGAATATAATAAGAAATATGTTGTATTTATTTATGGGTGGCCTGATCTTGATTTTGAACATGATTAACGATTTCTGAAATCAGTATCACCAATACAACACAGATCACACATTCTCAAGCTTGCTTTTTGCAGTGTGGCATTAATTAGGCTATTAATTTATTCATTTAAGTTACTCTTGACACTCTATATAAGTATTATTAAATGAAAGATAATAATAATATTAAATGAAAGATAATACAGAACATTATATTCTATATTATATCCCGCATTAAACGGACTGAGAGCACAAAACACACCACAACAGCAGCTAACATTAGCTGCTCTGGTCATCTGTCTGTATCAGCAGAGACCATGAGTCGGTAATAAAGTCATTATCCAGTGCAAAAAATCCAGGTAACATATATTTATCTATGGGTAAAATAGTACTACGGTTTACTCACCGAAAAAACTGCAACACAGAATCCTTTGTCGGTCGGTTAGTACAATCAACAGCACAACCCGCCATATTGCCAGCTAAAAACTACCCGAAAATAGGCAAACACGGACACCGCAGCGCCTGTCTGCTGGATGTAGCCGCGGACCTCTGGGTGTAGTGTAGCCTAGCCTAGCCTAGCCTAGCCTAGCCGATGCTTTAGCATAGAGCTAACTGCTGGCAACTGTCTGTGAACCTGTGACTCAGCGTAACCACGCCCTAATTTATGCCAGAATTTTAAGCCTAAATGACACTTAAACGGTTGTGATACAACCAAATTCACCCCCCCTCCCCCCCAGAGTGTTCACTGAGGTGGAAACTATCGGTAAAGACCAAAAAAGTCAAAGGGTCCAGGCTTTAAATATGTTTTTTTAAGCTGTAAAGTCGGCTATTTTAACATGGGGCTCAATGGGAAATTGCTCACTTCTGGGACCAGCCCCCAGAGGCCGCGGGGGGAACTGCAGCTTTTTGAACGCAGAAGTGGTCCTCACTCGGAGAACCCAAAACTCCCCCCTTGGTGAAAACCACAGACGGTATTTTTTTTTTTTTCCCATTTCACTTTTTTTTATTTATCAAAAGACAGTAATCTAAAAAAAAAAAAGGCACCACTGTAGGTGATGAATTGGAGTGAATCCTTTAACAAAACATTTGAGACCAAAAGTGACATTTTAACACCGTGAAAACTGCTGGTCAGTAAATTGTGCACCCTTTTTGAGAAACCATGTCTAATCCTCCTCAGAGAAACATGTAACAATAATGAGCTGTTTGTTAACCCACAGTGGGGAACAGATTTTCAAGCAGCAAATGGTATTGTGGTGAGACTTGGTGGGAGGCGGAGCAAGGACTCCTTAATTACTGATCTCATACAGGTGTGGCAGGGAGGGGACAGAGAGAGGAGCAGTGAAGAGACTCACAGATGCGGCAGGTGGGGGTTGGAGCAACAGTCACGGCAGCACGGCACTCTGTCAGGAGGGTCTGGGCCGGGAGGGTGTCGTTCGCAGTGATTTAGAGCTGCCGGCGATGAAGACAGGTAGCCAGGGGAGTTAACCCTATAGACTAGGAGGGGAGGCTGAGTGCCTCCTGTAGCCAGACTTAGGGTCCACATTAGAGAGTGCTGGGCTGCCACAGCTCCTTGTGTAACACTGATTCTGCTGCTTACTGCTGCTTGCTGCTTCTGCTGTAACACTGACTCGGCTACCTGCTGTGCTTGCTGCTGCTGGCTGCTTCTGCTGCAGCACTGACTCTGCTGCTTGCTGCTGCTTCTGCTGCAGCATTGACTCTGCTGCTCGCTGTGCTTGCTGCAACACTGCATCCAGTGCCTGCCTTCGCCGTCCAGCGAAGCCGTTGCCCTGGGGAGTTGGACGGCGACATAAACTCAGACCCCGGGGGAGGGTCTCGCCTAGAGGGCGAGTTAAGTGACATCACACTTACACCACACATGTTCATTTTATATTGTGTAATGTGTTGTCTTATCATTGTATGATTTTAATAGTGTGAGGGAGAAGTTCTTGGGGGGTAGTGGCAAGCTGTGGGCGGGACATTTTATGGTTCTCCTTGGTGTGTGTTTGCAGTGCCTTAAGAGGGTGTAGCATGCCTTTTGCCTTATGCTAAAAGTTTAGCCGTGTGTAGTGATTCTTCAACTTAGCGTGCCGTGTTCTCCGGTGTGCCTTAAAGTAGTGACTAGCCTTGTGTGTAGTGGTTCTTCAATTGTGTGCTGAGATCCAACTTAAAGGGAGCCTATGTGTTTCCCCTTGACTGTCATCCTGACCTTGCCGTAACTCTCCACTCCTTTTTTATGAATTATTCTTGCTGTTAATAAAGATTGTCCTTTTTGTACGCCACTCTCTCCACGGTGTGTTTGTTCAAGGTTCTGACATTCCTGGCATTTGTTGCCAAAGGTAACACCCATTTATATCATAGCCGTGGTGCCTAAGGCCTTACAAAGAGACAAAGAGTGGTTCTCCTAGACAACAGGTGGCACTTTGAGTGAAGGTGGAAAGCAGCAGGGGTATAAAAACTTCTGTGTTTCAGGCCAAAAGGAGGCAGGCTGCAGCAGGAGAGTCTACATCGATTCACCGAGGGAATCGTCATCATCCATAGATAAGGGCAGGTAGAGGTCCTTCTGCTCATTGTTGAGGCCTGGAGTGGTAGGGGTGGAGGTAGGGGTAGGGGTAGGGGTGGAGGAATAATCGGAAATCGGGGTGGAGAGCTGGCTGCTGGAGCCCGTCCCGTTGGTCGATTCAGCAGGAGAGTTGCAGCGCCAGATTGGACCAGGACTCTTTCCAGAACCACGCTGAGGTGTGGGTCCCTTGATCACCCTGCATTCATACTCATCCAGAGAGAAGTCGTCCTGGGCGTAGCGGAATTTCTCTGGTCCACATGCAATGAAGACATCGTCTTCACCAAAGAAATCTTGAAGGCAGGTAACCTGCTTGCCATCAAGCGTGTAGATCCTTTTGACCATGCCACTTTCAAGTTTGATGGCCTCAGTGATGTCAGTGAGCACCTGCTCGAAGGAGTGTGCCGTTTTCTTATTGAGCAGAACACGCACAGCCTTGCGTGGTTTCACACCGCTGCGCATCACCGTCACTAGCTTGGGTCGAATAAAGTCCTTGGTCTCTATGGACTCACCGGCGGCCATGGCAGCAAAGGACTGCATGTTCTGCTGGCTGGCTGAGGCCTTTACATTCACAGACCAGTTGGGGTTGACGTTCTCTGTGTAGTCAACCTTCTTGTAGAAGTTCTCCGATGCACAAACATAGCTTTCCCCTTCCTCTAGCTCCTCCAAGGTTGAGATCTTGCGTAAACCATCAACAGTGAAGATGAAGCGGACACCCAGCGGCAAGTTAATGTGATCTGAGAGCAAACGTGTGAGGTCAGCCAGGGGGGCGTCGAAGGTGAGAAGTCGATCATTGGCCACAGCGTACACGATGCCCTTGAAGTAGCGGTCTCCATTGCTGTAGAAGCGCACCTTTTTGGCTTTCTTCTCATTGGTGAGGGCCTGCAGAGTGCGCGTGCGGTAGAAACTGCTATGGGCACTGTGGGTAGGGCTAGGAGGTCCATTCAGGCGCCATTCAGGCGCGAGGACTTGTCTCGTTCGTCAAAATGTCCAAAGTCAAGCTTCATGATGACTGCAAGTTGTGGTGGTGACCAGCTCCAGAGAGTCTGCGTCGCTGCTTGCGGAGTGAAGGGAGTCTGTGTGGGGGAGTGTGTCGATGCTGCAGGATAGCGACACGCCGTCTTTCCCCTCGCCTTTGTCTGCTTCAGTCTGCGAGCCGAGCCGCTGCCTCACCACAGACGGTATATAAGAAATGGACGCAACATCCGTGACGTCACCCATTGGTTTGTGGACTCCTGCTCGGAAGCCAATAGTATCGAATCTAGGCAGCGCCATCTTGAAAATTTCAGGTGCATGCCGGGGAAAAAAAACACGGATTCTACTTATATGGGTATAAGGCGGAGTCATGGACAGACGTATGGGCGGGACCAACGGTGGAGCGGGGAGGCTGCGATTGGTTGCGAGAGCTGGATCTCAAGGACATTGGTCAATCAACCTGTCAATCACAACGTAGTCACGTAGCCTGCTTTATCGTCAAATATAGAATCAGGGAGGCCAAAATTTCATAAATGAACACCAGACTGCATTTAAGAAGGCTTTAAACTAGCGATTGAGACCATAAACACATTTTGAAAACGTTTACTGAGGTTAGAAATCAAGTGAGAAGTTGGTGAATTCTCCATTGACTTGTATAGAGACGATCGCCCCCTGGTGGCCTTTTGATAAAATGCAGCTCTAAGTTACTTCCGCATTGGCTTCTTTTCAGAGGTCAGGAACTCCCCGCTTGGTGAAAACAAACTTCTACATCATCTTATTCATGATATAATCTTTTTAATCCCTATACATATACAGTATTTCCCTCTGTAACATTGCACATCATCATCATCATCATCATCATCAGTTTTTGGACAGAACAGACAAGATGGGGGTCATATTTTGGTCAGGTCACGAGTAAAATTAATAAAAATAATCAATAAATAATAGAAAAATCTTCTTCACACAATCACATATATAAAGTTCTACATATTGAATACAACAATGTAACAGGACGGTTAAACCATTGTATCTGTACAAATAGATTTTTCACGTGTTTTTTTCTCACATATTTCACATACTTTATGATATACTGCACTTTTTGGCCAACATTACAGAAAAACGGAGCAGCTACAAGAAGTAACTTCCGCTTCTCTGAAAGGTTCTTAAAGGTTCCCGAGAGTGACGATGTTCATGAGTAACGCTTCTCGTCTCCTAACCTCCTAACCTGGGCCAAATAATATTTAAAAAATATAATTTAGAGGTGATTTTTAGGAGCAGCGTAGTGGTTTTATGTTGGTGCTGCTTCATGTGATTAATCTAATAATGGCGCTTTTCCATTAACAGTTCCAGCACGGATCGACTCGGGGGCTTTTCGCGTTTCCATGGTGATAGTACCTGCTCTGCTTTGGCTGAGGTTCCAAGCGAGCCGAGCCGTTACTAAATGTGACGTTACCAGACTGCCGGCCAACGGTCATGAGCAGTCCCACACAAGAATAAAACCCGCCATTTTTAAATACCGGCAACAGCATAACAGCCATACGGCTCAATTTTGTTGCTTTGTGTGTGACAGAAAGCCAGAAAGTACACCATCGCCTCCATGTCCTCCATTGTTTATGGGTTTGGGTCGCGTATAAAACGAAGTCACGGCAGTTTCGCTGAGCCGTTGCTATGACGACCCCGCCCAACGTTGAGTAGGTACCTTTTTATAACGGCCGTTACAGGAACCAAGGCGAGTCGAGTCGTGCTGGAACTGTGTAGTGGAAAAGCGCCATAAGACTTACTGGTAAATATGATTTGTCCCAGGTGTCGTCTTTTTTTTTTTTTTTTTTAATACACAATACTCAGATTCAGCTTCAGTAAGTAGTATCTCTCTTTCTCTCTCGCGTTCAAAGATGATGCTGGCCGGCGGAAGATATTTATTTTATAAAGCCAACACACTGCACACTTTTACTGCAGAGAAGAAGAAAAAAAAAGAATGAAATCAGGTGACGTTAACAAACACTCTGGTAAACAACAAAGTCAGGGCTAGGTTTTTTCAAAAAGCACCTTTTGACTAGGCCCATATCTTTGTGCTATGTTCACTGACAATGGAGCAGATGCTACTGTTCGGCCGAGTCTGTAATAATGCAGATAAAGTTGAAAATGTTTGATTAATGCAATTTTTATGTTCCTAAACTTTTGCTATATTATTAAAATCTTGATTTTAACATTCACAGGACGATTTTTACAGGTAGGGAAAAATAAAATATCTCAACTCTTGGTTGCAACTTTAACTCTCAAACTCTTCCAAGTAAAAAAATCTAAAGCATATATAAATAAATAAAAAATATCACATAAGGAAATTAATATAGTGATTATTTAAATTCCCATGTGGTTTGTCGTGTCTTACGATTAAGTGCGTTTCTATGATTTGTTCCACGTCTGATATGAAACTACAGTTTTCTAAACACATTAGCCATAAAACTTATATTACTCTATTTATGTATATACAGTCATGTCCTTCTATATATACATATATATGTGTATAAATATGTCATGTATAGTCCCTAAGAGAAGCCACGGACTCTCAATTTAATCATTTGTGTGCACAGATTACTTAATTCGCAAAGAGGAATGTTAGCATGTTAGCATGTTCACGCTGTGTGCCTTCTACAAAAGAGGAACAGGCACAATATAGAAATCAAGGGCACTAATTAAACAATCTGTGCACATAAATTATTCAATGTTAATCTGAAAGTACAAATTATTAAATTTAAAGTCTTTTTCTCCATGGCTCCTCTTTTGGGTTTTTCTGCCCCCTAGTGGTCAAAAAAGTGCTTTATACAACTACTAATGGTGTGAAATCTCTCCTGCTGTACACATGATTTCCATCAAGTTGATTTTTCTTCTTACTTTCAAAGCACTTTATGTTGTTTACAGAGTAATTGTGATAAAAGAGAGCACCAGCAAGTTCTTGAAAAAGTGGTTAAATGATAATCGTCTTATACAGCAGAAATTGCAGAAATGTCATTTTGATCCATTTCAGACGTTCAGACCAGGGTTATTATAGTTAATTAAAACTAAGACTAAAACTAAAACTAGAAATGAAAAAATTACTTCGATTACTTCCTGTCCTGCAGCAGCCGTTAAAGAGTGAAATTAAAAAGGACTTGATGATAAACCATATTTGGTGTCACTCATTCTTTCATCCTTTTCAGCTTGTACGAGTCAAGGCTTTCTCTTAATACCTGAAAAACTAAGACTAAATACAAAATAAACTGAAACTAGTCAATTCCTTCAAAATAAAACCAAACTAAAACTACTAAATCACTTGTTGAACTAACTAAAACTGGCAACCATAGAACAACCTGTATCTATAGCAACCATAGAACAACCTGAATCTATAGCAACCATAGAACAACCTGAATCTATAGCAACCATAGAACGACCTGTATCTATAGCAACTATAGAACAACCTGTATCTATAGCAACTATAGAACAACCTGTATCTATAGCCACCATAGAACAACCTGTATCTATAGCAACCATAGAACAACCTGTATCTATAGCAACTATAGAACAACCTGTATAGCCACCATAGAACAACCTGTATCTATAGCAACCATAGAACAACATGTATCTATAGCAACCATAAAAAAAAAGCAAACTGAAAAACTAAATAAAAATAAAAGCTAAAGAAAATTTAAAAACTATAATAACCTTGGTTCAGACAGGATAATATGATATGATTTGAGCCAAAATGGAGGAAATAAAAAACATGATTTATCCGCATTATTATTAGCATCTGGTCTAACGTAGTCAAAAGCTGCAACGTGGGGAAACCGAGCCCTGGATCATTCAAAGCACAGTTTCAACACAGATGCACACACACATTCTCATGCATCCTCAAACCTTTCACACACACCTCACCTTTCGCTCACCCAACACACAAACACCCAACAGGAAACAGACGTACACGGTGTCCGCTAATGTGTTTGTTTTTTGTTTTTTTACACCCAGGAGTCGGGGGAGCCGGTGAACTTGTTGGCCCTGTTTGAAGGCCTCCGCGTGGTGGAGTAGAAATCCACGTAGTTGGTGTTGGCTTTGAATCGGAGCGTCTGGCTAGCGTAGCCGTCAGGGGGGGAGGAAGGGGTCAAGTGGGCCGGTTCGTCCTCGTAGGGCTCCTCTCCGTAGCCTTGTGGGGACGACAGGTACATTCTGTAGCTGTTGTAGTTCTTCCTGTTGGGTTCGTCGTAGAATGGCTCCTGGTGCTACGAGAAGAGAGAAGAGAAATAATAATAACAGTGATTTATTATTATTGGTCTGGAAATCATGATAAAGCTGAGAATTGTGTGTAGTTATAAAAGTAGTTGTAATTATCTTTTACAAAACAAAATACAAAAATAATCTTGCAAAGTGTGTGAGAAGTCTGATTTTTGCTTATTTGTTTGGTCAGATGATTGGTATATTAAATGATGGAGAATAGTAAAAGTTTAGCTCCAAAACCCTCCAAATATCAGTTTCCCATCATGGAGGACCAAGAAAACCATCAAATATTGATATATCAGAAGCTGGAGCCAAAGAAAAGGGTTGTCAGCAGTGCAATATCTCTAAATCTATGCTGTGAAAGGACTACTTTGATCCTACTTTGAAGTAATGTTAGATAATGTAATGACTTTTCTTACCTGGGATCTTATCAAATCTTCTCCTGACTGGGAAGAATACGTCCCGATGAAATACGGGGTTTTCTTCTCAGACCCTAAAAAGTAGAAATTTACCACACAGACAGGAGAAAAGATGGATTTTAAACAGAAAGCAGCAAATCTGTGTATTAATAGAACAGCAGCGGTCCACATATCAAGGAAGAAAAGACAGGAAGGGAAGGAAGGAAGGAAGGAAGGAAGGAAGGAAGGAAGGAAGGACGGAAGGAAGGAAGGAAGGAAGGAAGGAAGGAAAAGACAGGAAGGAAGGAAGGAAAATAAGATGGGTGGGAAGGAAGAAAGGAAAGAAGAGAAGACAGGAAGGAAGGAAAAGACAGGAAGAAAGGAAGGAAAATAAGATGGGGAGGGAAGGAAGGAAGGAAGAGAAGACAGGAAGGAAGAAGGGAAGGAAGGAAGGAAGGAAAAGACAGGAAGGAAGGAAGGAAAATAAAATGGGAGGGAAGGAAGGAAGGAGGGAAGAGAAGAGAAGACAGGAAGGAAGGAAGGAAGAGAAGACAGGAAGGAAGGAAGGAAGGAAGGAAGGAAAAGACAGGAAGGAAGGAAGGAAGGAAGGAAAATAAGATGGGTGGGAAGG
>NC_070601.1:3646154-3660564 GCF_027409825.1 Scomber japonicus
TTGTCCATCCTCAGCAGCTCCACCAGGATGGGCAGACCTTTCTCCTTACGCACCGCTGCTCGGATATAGGCTGAGAACTAGACACACACACACAAGTTTAATGCTGAAAGAGTTAACTTGAGTCTCCTCTCTGGTGAAAAAGAAATCAATCCACAAAGATGCCTTCAGGTTAAAACGTAGCTTCAAAGTGTCCTGTTTCTAAGAAAAACTGCCTTTTTGAAAATCTTGTTTATCCAGCAGAAATTCTTAAAAATCTGAGTCATGATGTTTTTACTTGATAATAAAGATGAAAAGGAGACTTTGCTGCAGAGGAACAACAAAGCCACTCAAATTTGGGAGTTTATGTGAGCTTTGATTCCAACTGAAGCATAAAAATCTTCACTTCTCTTCACTTATAGGATTAAGAAACTCTTCAAATCTAAAACTACTTCAATACTTTAATTTGACCTTTTTATAGTTTTAGGAGGAGGTGAGTTCATTACCTTCCAGTTTCCAGCAGAGAGGTTCTGCAGTGACCCAGCAGCGCCCTCCAGCGTGGCCGGATTCGAGCTCTCAGCCAGCAGGTTGAGGTACGGCTTCACCACCATCGGGTGCCACAGCAACTCCGCTCCTCTCATCGTCTGGGAGAAACCTGGGATCGGACCGACGCCGTCCCACTGCAGGAAACACACAAAAACAACATGAAGAATATATTAATGGTGTTTTAAACTTTAAAGATCTTCCTAACAGGGTTGGGAAGGTTACTCTGACTCTGGAAATGTAACAGGTTACAGATTACTACTGACATGATTTATAAGAGAGATCATTTCTTATAAAGCAACATTTATCTCTCATTTGAAGGAAGGAAGGAAGGAAGAAGAGAAGACAGGAAGGAAGAAATGAGAGAAGACAGGAAGGAAGGAAAAGAAGACACAAAGGAAGGAAGGAAAAAAGACAGGAAGGAAGTAAGGAAGAAAAGAAGGAAGGAAGTGAGGGAGGAAGAAAGGTTCATTTATACATATTAAGGAAGGAAGGAAGGAAAAGAAGACGGGAAGGAATGAAGGAAGGAAAAGAAGACGGGAAGGAAGGAAAAGAAGACAGAAGGAAAGGAAGGAAGGAAGTTCATGTAGATTTTGGAATATAAAATAAAGATATTTGATGAATAAAGTGGGTTTTAATTGGTACTGTGACTCCATTTAAAGCCCACATCATGATTTATTTACCAAATATATAGAAAAATATTGATTTAAAGAATTAAAAACAACAATAAATGTATTCAGTAACATGTTAAATATTAAAAAATGAGGAAAAACCCCTCCTGAGCAAAATCTTACAGGTCAGACTTCAGATGTAACCTCCTTTGTTATCATCGACACTGCTTTCTAACCACATCAAGAGAGTTAAAGAACATCTGCTTTCGTCTTTCCAAACTCATGAAACTGAGTCATGAGACTTTTTGGTTACAAGCCCTACTTCTCTAGTCATCCCTCCTTTTAAATCTATAAAAAGTCCAGCAAACAACCTTTTTATTCTTGTTTTTATTACCAATTTAAAGCCGAGATCAATGCAAGAGCTTCAAGGTGCAGTTCCTGTAATGGCCACTAGGTGGTGGCTAGAAATAAGCTGTATAGAAATTAATCAGAAAACCCCAAAGATCTATTTTTCTTAACCGCAGGACATTCAGCTCTTTCTTAATTTCACTTCCTCTAATATGTGTGTTTGTAGTTTGCTTATTAAGATATGATGAATTACAGAAAGATGTATTTATAGGTATTTTTTCTTCATTGATAAATACAGTCACTCTTAGTCGAGGTGGTTGCAACTCCACTTAGGCTTGAACTAAAATCACTAACATTTGGATGATACAACATAAAAAGAGTATTAAAACCAAACTCCAGACTTCAAAATGTGACATTAACCCTCCTCGAGTCAAGGAAGGAAGGGAGGAAGGATGGAAGGACGGGAGGAAGAAGGAAGGAAGGAAGGTAGAAGGAAGGAATTACGGAGGGAGGGAGGAGGAAGGAAAAGAGGGAGGAAGGAAGGAAGGGAGGGAGGAGCGAAGGAGGGAGAAAGGAAGGGAGGGAGGAAAGAAGGAGGGAAGGAAGGAAGGAAAGACAGAAGGAGGGAAGGAGGAAGGACAGATGAAAGGAAGGAAGGAAAGAAGGCACAGTCAAAACAGACGGGTTCAATTTGATTTGATTTCTTCAATTAAGACTCAAGAAAATAAGCATATTTTTATATCAACATCTTTTTGGACGATTAAATGATAATAAACTACTAAACATTCATTCTTGTGCTGCAGCGTCTCCAGACCTGACAAAGCAAATCTCAATTATCATCATAAACACAAATATCTCCACTAAATAGATTTCACAGATGATGCGTCAGGGGAAATTAAGATCTCAGGTTTTCGCTTCTCTCTTTAGGGGATTTCTTACTAAAGGAAATTAATTACCTCCCGCCTCCTTCCATTTAAAAAATAAATAAAAAAGATGACATTAATAAATCTGTAATGAGATGCTAAAATGTGACATGGCATTAACCCTCCTGTTGTCCTCGAGTCAAGGAAGGAAGGAAAGATGGAAGGAAGAAGGGAGCAAAGCAGGAAGGAAGGATGGAAGGAAGGAAGGGAGGAGGAAAGAAGGAAAGGAGGCAGGAAGGATGGAAGGGAGGAAGAAAGGAGGGAGGTAGGAAGGAAGGAGGGAAGGAGGAAAAAAGGAACGAGGGAGGGAAGGAGAAAGGAAAAGAGGAAGGAAGGAAAGAAGGACAGACGAAAGAAGGAAGGGAGGAAGGAAGGATGGGAGGATAGGAAAGAAGGAAGGAAGAAGGAAAGAAGGACAGACGAAAGAAGGAAGGGAGGAAGGAAGGATGGGAGGATAGGAAAGAAGGAAGGAAAGGAGGGAGGAAAAAAGGAACGAGGGAGGGAAGGAGAAAGGAAAAGAGGAAGGAAGGGAGGAAGGACAGACAGAAGGAAGGAAGGAAGGGAGGAAAGAAGGAACAGTCAAAACAGACGGGGTCAATTTGACCCGGGAGGACGACAGGAAGGTTAAATTAGATCATTTTGGAGCCGGGATGAGATGAGATGATGTAACGAGGGAAACACGTTAACTCAGATCACAAATAGGACAAAACATTTTTCTCTCGCTGCCGAATTAATGAGTTTAAATCATCGAGCTGCTCGCTGAGAAAACTCAATTATCTTTAGAAGGAGGGAAGGTGTTTGGATTCATTAATGTTCACTATAAACATTTCTTCTGTTCCTTCTTTTCCTTCCTTCCTGTCTTCTTTTCCTTCCATACTTCCTTCCTTCTTGTCTTATTTTCCTTCCTTCCTTCTTCCTTCCTGTCTCCTTTACCTTCATTACTTCTTCCTTCGTGTCTTCTTAGGTTTCATCCTTCCTTCACTTCTTTTCCTTCCATCATTCCTTTTCTTCTTTCCTTCCTTCTTGTCTTCTTTTCTTTACATTCTTCCTACCTTTCCTTCCTTCCTTTCTTCCTCCCTTCCTTGCTGCCTTCTTTTCCTTCCATCATTCCTTCCTTCCTTTTTTCCTTCTTGCCTTCCATCATTCCTTTCTTCCTGTCTTCTTTCCTTCCATCATTCCTTTCTCCCTCCGTTCCTGTCTTCTTTTCCACCCCAAAATATTCTTAAATTTTGTAATATTCTTCACACTTCTTCCTTCCTCCCCCTCTCTCTCTCCCTCCCTCCGTCCCTTCCTCCCTCCCTTCCTTCCTCACTCCCTCCCTCGTTCCTACCTTGTCGTCGGGCCAGCCGCCCCTCTTCCTGCCGCGCCTCCTCTTGCCCCAGCAGAGGTAGTCCAGCTCCTTGGCCGGGGAGGAGAAGCCCAGCAGGGTGTCCAGCTCCTGGTTGCCTAGGAGACGAGAGGAGGGCATCTCCACCTCGAGCCGGTACGAGAGGTTCCTCAGGGTGCAGACGCTGTTCTCCACGATCTGAGGAAGGAGACATGTGAGTGTTAATATCTAAGGAAGGAAGGTGGAAGGAAGAAGGAAGAAAGGAAGGAAGGAAGGAAGGAAAGGTGGAAGGAAGAAGGAAGAAAGGAAGGAAGGAAAGGTGGATGGAAAGAAAGAAGGAAGAAGGGGAGGAAGGACAGAAGGAAGAAAGGAGGAAAGAAAGACTGGAAGGAAGGAGGGACGAAAAGAAGGAAGGAAGAAAGGAAAAGAAGACTGGAAGGAAAGGTAGATGGATGGAAGGAAGGGGGGAGGGAGGGAGGAAAGAAAGAAAGAAAGAACAAGGAAGAAAAGAAGGAAGGGCAGAAGAAAGAAAGGGAGGAAGGAAAGATGGAAGGAAGGAGGGATGAAAAGAAGGAAGGGAGGGAGGAAAGAAAGATGGAAGGAAGGAAGGAAAAGAAGACAGGAAGGAAAGATGGAAGTAAGGTAGTAAGGAAACTGGGCCGGATTAGACTCCTCGGCCGGCCTGTTCTGGCCCACGGGCCTCATGTTTAACCTCCTGCTTTAGACTTAAGGCCATGAAGTCAGTAGATCCTCATAAATAATCTCACTGAGCATCAATAACGATTTAAATAGTCGCATCAATTTCAAGTCACTTTTTATTTAGATCAATATCAGAAATTGGCACAAATCGTCCTCGAGGGGTTTTTACAATCTGTGCAGCAAACGTCAGCATCTAAACTTAGACTGTTGACTCACATGAGCTAAAACTTTTAATGGGGTTACTTTAAAACCAGCAACTTTAGGTAACTGGTAACTATGGTTTCTATTATTCTAGGTCACGGGTTTTTATATCAGTTTGACAGAAGGAAAGGTTAATTTATACATTTTAATGAAGGAAGGAAAAAAGACAGGAAGGAAGGAAAAGAAGCCAGAAGGGAAGGAAGGAAAAAAGAAAGGAAGGAAGGAAAAGAAGCCAGAAGGGAAGGAAGGAAAAAAGAAAGGAAGGTAGGAAGGTTGGAGGGAAGGAACAAAGGAAGGAAAAGACAGGAAGGAAGGAAGTGAGGGAGGAATGAAGTGAGGGAGGAAGGAAGGAAGGAAGGAAGTAAAAAAGAAAGGAAGGTAGGAAGGTTGGAGGGAAGGAACGAAGGAAGGAAAAGACAGGAAGGAAGGAAAATACAGGAAGGAAGGAAGGAAGGAAGTGAGGAAGGAAGGAAGGAAAAAAAGACGGAAGGAAGGAAGGAAGGAAGGAAAAGAAGACGGAAGGAAGGAAGGAAGGAAGGAAGGAAGGAAGGAAAAGAAGACGGAAGGAAGGAAGGAAGGAAAAGAAGACCAGAAGGAAGGAAGGAAGGAAGGAAGAAAAGAAAGAAGGAAGGAAGGAGGGAAAATTTAATTTATACATTTTAAGGTTTAATACTTAGTGTATAAATGTGACTCGGTTTGTTTTTAAGTGACAAAAACAAGTGTGTGTGTGTGTGTGTGTGTGTGTGTATGTGTGTGTGTATATGTGTGTGTGTGTGTGTGTACTTGTGTGTGTATTTGTTGCACCTTGCTGTCGTAGTCGGAGGTGTTGACGCAGGCTTTCAGGACGTGAAGCAGCGAGTCCACCAGACCCTCACAGCATCGCAACTGGCTCCTCGCCTCCTCCCCTGCTGAGCTCAGGTTCCTCACACACACACACACACACAGAGAGACACACACACACACACACACACACACACACAGAGACACACACACACACACACACACACACACACACACACACACACAGAGAGAGAGAGAGCCGCGTATTAATTCAGACTGCAGTGAGTGGATTCCCCCACAAGGTGGCTTCAAACCTGCCCGGATACAGTAAAAGGAAGGAGCCGATCCTCCAATAGGAACCTTCAGCCAGCTGCTAATGGGAGTGCTGACATGAGAAGACTGCACAATGGCAAGCACGCCGAGTTCCCACAATGCATTGCTATACCATCAATCTATAGCTCGCAGCCAAGTCTTAAGAGTATATAAGGGAATCACTAGAGGCTTCTCTGTGTGTGCAGTGGTGTGGTTTCCCTGCAGCTCAGAGCCACTGAAAGCAAAATGAGGAGAACAGAAGGTGGAAGAATAGTGCACCAAGACTTACTTTTAATTGGGAAAGAAGGAGAGATGAAGGGAAGGAAGGCAAGGAAGGCAAGGAAGGAAGGAAGGAAGGAAGGACGGAAGGAAGGCAGGAAGGCAGGAAGGAAGGAAGGAAGGAAGGAAGGAAAGGATGGATAAAAGTATTTTACATGCTGACTGTACAAAAAACTGGATTAGTGTTCAAACATGAAAAGAAGACAGGAAGGAACGATGGAAGGAAGGAAGGAAAATAAGACGGGAGGGAAGGAAGGAAACGAAGACGAGAAGGAAGGAGGGAAGGAAGGAAGGAAAGAAGAGAAGACAGGAAGGAAGGAGGGAAGGAAGGAAGGAAAACCGAGTCACTAAAGGCAAAAAGAAAAGAGGAGCAGGTAGAAAAAAAAGGACGTTGCCTTAATTCTAATGGGCTCTTGACTCGAGAGATTAACGCTGGTCTAAAACAGACCAGTCTGCATAAAAGAAGAGTGAACTGGGAAATGAGCACACAGCAGGTTCCCAGTTTGTTTAATGTATGAGGACGAGCCGCTACAGATAATCAGAGTCCCACCAACATCAGCACATTCTCCTTCCTTTAAACTCCACAATGCAGAGATTTCATTCTGCTTTCAGAGAGGAGAGAAATGACCTCATCCCTCTGAGCCCAAAGGTTGAGTTTCAGCCTTTTGCAGACATGGACAAACACTCTAAGTTAGTGTCTAAATATAAACATAAATACATCTAAATACATTTAGGGTTAAGATTTGATAAAACTATTTGCAATCAGTACCTTTAAGATTTTAGTATTTAACATGTTACTGAAGGAAGGAAGGAAGGAAGGAAGGAAGGAAGGAAGGAAGGAAGGAAGGAAGGAAAGAGCAAGGAGAGAAGGGAGGAAGGAAAGAAGTAAAGAAGGAAAAGAAGGGAGGGAGGAAGGAAGGAAGGAAAGAAGTAAGTAACGAAAGAAGGGAGGAAGGAAATAAATAAAGAAGGAAAAGAAGGGAGGGAGGAAGGAAGGAAAGAAGGAAGGAAGGAGGGAGGGAAGGAAGGAAGGAAGTAACGAAAGATGGAAGGAAGGAAAAAAGGAAGGAGGGAAGGAAGGAAGGAAGTAATGAAAGATGGAAGGAAGGAAGGAAGGAAAGAGCAAGGAGAGAAGGGAGGAAGGAAAGAAGGAAAAGAAGGGAGGGAGGAAGGAAGGAAAGAAGGAAGGAAGGAGGGAAGGAAGGAAGGAAGGAAGGAAGGAAGGAAGGAGGGAAGGAAGAAGGGAGGAAGGAAGGAAGAAGGGAGGAAGGAAGGAAAAGAAGGAAGGAAGGAAGGAAGGAAGGAAGGAAGGTAAAGAAGCCAAGAATGAAGGAAGGACAATAAGACAGGAAGTAAAGATGGAAGGAAAAGAAGACAGAAAGGAAATAAGGAAAAGAAGAGGAAACTTAAGGAAGTAAGGAAAGACGAAGGAAGGAAGGAAGGAAGGAAGGAAGGAAGGAAAATAAGACAGGATGGAAGGAAGGAAGGAAGGAAGGAAGGAAGGAAGGAAGGAAGCTGAATTTAACAATAGTAGATTGATGTTTTCTTTCTTCTTTTTGGGTTTCCATGGTAACAAAAGGACAAACTGTTGACCTGTAAATCATCGTATGTGTGACCAAAGCATACTTTAAGACCTCATGCCTGCATAAACTCTCCATTACAGCCTCTTACTGATGGATTATACTACTGTGGGTTTTGTTTTTACAGAATCATTAAGATGAAAAGCAGACACACACACATAAAAAAAGGAAAGAAAAAAAAAAGAAAAACAGCACAGACGGCCGATAAATCCAAAAGTCGTCCTTGCATTTCCAAAAAAAAACCAGAATCAATGTAATGAGCTAACGACGCGCCGGGTAAGTCAACAGTCTGAAGAAGAACGAGGAGATTTGTTTAATGTTTTTTCATTAAGAAACGAGAACAGATTTAATTTGGAGGTTTTTTAGAGGAAAGTTAAAATGATTCACTTTGTAAATGTGAAGCAGAAATGTTGATTAATAAATATAAATATGCTCATTAAAGCTTGTGATTAACTTAAGGAAGGAAGGAAGGAAGGAAGGAAGGAAGGAAGGATAGATGTGAGGAAGGAAGGAAGGAAAGAGGACAAAGAAGGGAAGGAAAGATGAAGGGAAGGAGGGAAGGAAGGAAGGAAGGAAGAAAGGGAGGATAGAAGGGAAATAAGACAGGAAAGAGGAGAGGAAGGAAAGATGGAAAGAAAGAGGGAAGGAAGGAGAGAAGGGACGAAGGAAGGGAGAGAGGGAGAAAGGAAGGGAAGGAAGAAGGGAAGGAAGGAAGGAAAGGAGGAAGGAAAGAAGGACAAGAAGACAGGAAAGAGAGGAGGAAGGAAAGATGGAAAGAAAGAGGGAAGGAAGGAAAGAAGGGAGGAAGGAAGGAAGGAAAATTAGACAGGAAGGAAGGAGGGAAGGAAGGAAGGAAGGAAAGAAAGGAGGAAGAAGGAAACAGGGAAGGAAGGAAAGATGAAGGGAAGGAAGGAAGGAAGGAAGGAGAAAAGGAAGTAAGGAGGTAGGACGAAAGGAAGGAAAGAGGATAAAGGAGAGAAGGAAAGAGGAGTGGAAGGAAAGAAGGAAAGATGAAGGGACGGGTGGAAGGAAGGAAGGAAGGAAGGAAAGAGGGAAGGAAAGAGGAAAGGAAGGAAAGAAGGAAGGAGGGAAGGAAGGAAGGAGGTACGAAGGAAGATAAAACAGGAAAGAAAGAAAGAAAGCAGGCAGGCAGGCAGTAAGGAAGGAAGGACGAAAGGGAGGGGAGGGGAGGAAGGAAGTAAGTAAGGAAGGAAAAGAAGACAGGAAGGAAGGATGGAAGGAAGGAGGGAAGGAGGTAGGAAGGAAAGAAGAAAAGACAGGAAGGAAGGAAAGAGGATAAAGAAGAGAAGGAAGGAAGGAAGGAAGGAAGGAAGGAAGGAAGAAAGGAAAGAAGGAAAAGAAGACAGGAAGCAAGCAAGCAAGCAAAGAGGAAAGGAGGTAGGAAGAAAGGAAGAGAAGACAGGAAGGAAAGAAGGAGGTAGGACGTAATGAAAAGACAGGAAGCAAACTGGGTCAGATTGGACCCGTTGGCGGTCCGGTTCTGGCCCACGGGCCTCATGTTTCACCCCCCTGCTCAGTGGAGCGTGTGATTGGTTACCTCAGGCAGCCGGTGGTGTTGCGTAGCAGCAGCGAGGACTGGAACTTGACCTTGTGGTCGTCGTTGCGGTGCGAGACGCTGCTCCAGCCGGAGTGAGGGATGACCACGGTGTTGGTGAGCGTGCTCAGAGCGTCACGGATGATCGTCATCTTCACCGCGTCACATGACGACAGGTTCCACAGGACGCCTGCCGGGGTTAAAGGTCACGGCAGGTTAATGCAGGGTCACAGAGATTATGTTGATTTTAGCAGTCCTTCCTTCCTTCCTTCTGTCCTTGCTCCCTTCCTTCCTTCTTTCCTTCCATTCTTCCTTCCGTCTGTCCTCCTACCTTTCTTCCTCCCTGTCTTCCTTCCTTCCATCTGTCCTTCTTCCCTTCCTTCAGTCTGTCCTTCCTACCGTTCTTTCTCCCTGTCTTCTTTTCCATCCTTCTTTCCTCCCTCCCTCCGTCCTTCCTTCTTGTCTTCTCTTTTCTTCCTTCCATCTATCCTTCCTTCTCTTCCTTCCTGTCTTCCTTCCATCTATCCTTCCTCCCTTCCTTCCTTCTCTTCCTTCCATCTATCCTTCCTCTCTTCCTTCCATCTATCCTTCCTCCCTTTCTTCCTTCCTTCCATCTGTCCTTCCTCTCTTCCATCCATCTATCCTTCCTCCCTTCCTTTCATCTATCCTTCCTCCCTCCCTCCTTGTCTTCTCTTCCTTCCATCTATCCTTCCTTCCTTCTTTCCTTCCATCTATCCTTCCTTCCTTCTTTCCTTCCATCTATCCTTCCTTTCTTCCTTCCTCCCTCCCTTCCTTCTCTTCCTTCCATCTATCCTTCCATCAAACTTCTCTCCTGACACTAAACACTGAGCGTCTCGGCTGTAGAGCTTTCCCCCGTTTTCCAAATCACATTATCTGAGCATCTGTGCCGAGATCTGTTCTGTCAACACTGCTCGCTGACAGAACTCTTCCTTCCATCTTTCCTTCCTCCCTTCCGTCTTCCCTTCCGTCCTTCCTTCCATCTGTCCTTCCTACCTTTCTTCCTTCCTTCCATCTGTCCTTCCTTCCTTGCTTCTATCCTTCTTCCCTTCCATCCGTCTGTCCTTCCTACCTACCTTCCTTCCTCCCTGTCTTCTTTTCCTTCCTTCCTGTCTTCTCTTCCTTCCATCTGTCCTTCCTTCCTTGCTTCTATCCTTCTTCCCTTCCTTCCGTCTGTCCTTCCTACCTACCTTCCTTCCTCCGTTTTCTTTTCCTTCCTTCCTGTCTTCTCTTCCTTCCATCTGTCCTTCCTTCCTTGCTTCTATCCTTCTTCCCTTCCTTCCGTCTGTCCTTCCTACCTACCTTCCTTCCTCCCTGTCTTCTTTTCCTTCCTTCCTGTCTTCTCTTCCTTCCATCTGTCCTTCCTTCCTTGCTTCTATCCTACCTACCTTCCTTCCTCCCTGTCTTCTTTTCTTTCCTTCCTTCCTTCCCTCCTTCCCCTCTTGTCTTCTCTACCTTCCATCTATCCTTCCTCCCTTCCCTCCCATCTGTCTTTCCTTCCATATATCCTTCCTACCTTCCTGTCTTATCTTCCTTCCATCTATCCTTCCTTCCTTCCTTCCTTCTCTTCCCTTACTTCCATCAAACTTCTCTCCTGATACTAAACACTCTGAGCTTCTCGGCCGCAGAGCTTTCCCGTTTTCCAAATCACATTATTTGAGCATCTGTGCCGAGATCTGTTCTGTCAATACTGCTCGCTGACAGAACTCTTCCTTCCATCCTTCCTCCCTTCCTTCCTTCTCTTCCTTCCATCTTTCATTCCTTCCTTCCTCCCTGTCTTCTTTTCCTTCCTTTATAAATTACTTTCTTCCTTCCTTCCTCCCTGTCTTCTTTTCCTTCCTTCCTTCCTGCCATCTGTCTTCCCTCCCTTCCTTCAATCCTTCTTCCCTTCCTTACATCCTTCTTACCTTCCTTCCTTCCGTCTGTCCTTCCTCCCTATCTTCTTTTCTTTCCTTCCTTCCTTCCTCTCGTCTTCTTTTCCTTCCATCTATCCTTCTTCCTTCCTTCTTCTCTTCTCTTCCTTCCATCTATCCATCTATTTTTCCTCCTTCCCTCCTTCCATCTGTCCTTCTTCCCTTCAATCTGTCCTTCTTCCTCCCTTCCTTCTTGTCTTCTCTTCTCTTCCTTCCATCAAACTTCTTTTCTGATACTAAACACTCTGAGCGTCTCGGCTGTAGAGCTTCCCCCTGTTTTCCAAACCACATTATCTGAGCATCTGTGCCGAGATCTGTTCTGTCAACACTGCTCGCTGAGTGTTTAAGCCGCTGCCGCTCTCACCTCCCACAGAACAGCCGACGCACAGATTAAAAACGCTGCCAAGCCAGTCAGACGGCCGACGCGGACCGACGCTCAGACAGCCGGACGCTCGGGCGACCAGTGAACCGAGCAAGCAGGCAAGCACCCACGCGAAAAAGAAAAAAAAAAACACCACAGAGGGATTTTAATTTGTCATGATTTGGTATTTTGGGTGCTGATTTTTATCAATTTGGGTGCTTTTCACCTGAATTTAACAGTCTAACTCGTCCCTTTGCAGGAAGGAAGGAAGGAAGGAAGGAAGGAAGGAAGGAATGAAGGCAGGAAGGAAGGAAGGAAGGAATGAAGGCAGGCAGGCAGGCAGGAAGGAAAAGAAGAAAAGAAGGAAAGATGGAAGGAAAGAAGGATGGTAGGAAGGAAAGAAGGAAGGAAGGACAGATTCCTCCCTGCCCCCTTCCTTCCTTCCTCCCTCCTTCTCTCCTCCCCCCTACTTTCCCTTCATACCTCTGTCCTTATTTCCTTCCTTCCTCTTTTCCTTTCTCCCTCCCTCCTTCTTTCCTTCCTTCCTTCCTCCCTTCATTCCATCCTTCCTCCCTCCTTTCCTTCCTTCTTCCTCCCTCCCTCTTTCCTTCCTTTCCTTGCTTCTTCCTCCCTTCCATCCTTCCTCCCTCCTTCCTTTCCTCCTTCCTTCCTTCTTTGACACAAAGACAACAGGAGGGTTTTGGCATTTTGGGTGCTGCTTTTTTGACCTTTTTTGGGGGTTTTTTAGCAGGATATCACAAAAACTGTCTTTGCTGTGAATTCAGGGCATTTCCTCATGAACTATTGCACTTACTTGAAAGAAAAATGTGCCCCACTCGTCCCATTAATGGGCTAAAACTATAAACTTATTTTTATGCAAATGTCCAGAATAAAATATTCCTGATGATACTAAATTTATAATTTGAGAGACCAGTGCAGCCTTGGAGGAGATAATCGCTCTTAGAATATCTCCTTTACTTTAAAGAGCAATTTGAAGGTTGAATGTCTTACTAGATTTGGGTCAAAGATGTAGTTTAGTTTAAATTTAAAGGGTTAAAATCTGAAAATAAACGTATGAATAACTTGCACATATTTTTTTTTTTTGTGGATCCAGCATCAAATTGATCCCGTCTGTTTTGACTGTTCCTTCCTTCCTTCTGTCCTCCCTCCCTCTTTTCCTTTCTCCCTCTTACATTCCTTCCTTCCTTCTATACTTTCATCCCTTCCTTTCCTCCCTCCCTCCTTTCCTTCCTTCCTCTGTCCGTCCTTCCTTCTTTCCTCCCTCCCTCCTTTCGTTCCTTCTTCCTCCCTCCTTTCCTTTCTTCCCTTCCTTCTTACCTCTGTCCTTCTTTCCTCCCTCCCTCCTTCCTTCCTGTCCGTCCTTCCTTCCTTTCCTTCCTTCCCTTCCTTCTTACCTCTGTCAGTCCTTCCTTCTTTCCTCATCCTTCCTTCTTTCCTCCGTTCTTCCTTCCTTCCTTCTTTCCTCCCTCCCTCCCTCCCTCCCTCCTTTCGTTCCTTCTTCCTCCCTCCCTCCCTTCCTTCCTTGACTCGAAGACAACAGGAGGGTGAACTTGACCTACCGGTGACGAGCTCTCTCACTTCGTTGTCGGTGGTCTTCCTGAGGAGGCGCAGCAGAGCGGGAACGCCTCCGCAGTTCCTCAGCGCCACCTTGTTGTTGTCGGTGGCTTTGCCGTAAACCAGGTTCCTCAGGGCTCCGCAGGCGCTCTTCTGCACCTCGGCCACCTTGTTATCCAGCAGGTCCACCAGGTGCTGGATGCCACCCAAGTGACACACCTGAAGAAAAAAAAAAGAAGAGAGAGACGGATCACAGAGATGGATGAACTTCACGCCAAGGTAACACAGCGGTTACACCGAACACAGTGCAATGATTTAAGCTTCCTGTCGCCTGCTATCATCATGAATATGCAAATTATTACTGAAGCAATTACTGTGAGAGAGTCTTTTAATGCTGTCCTCAAGGAAAGGAATGAAAGGAGGGAGGAAAAAGGGAGGATGGAAAGGAGGGAGGGAGGAATGATGGAATGAAGGAAGGGAGGAAGGCAAGGAAGGAAAGGAGATAGGAAGGGAGAAAGAAGGAAGAAAAGGAGGGAGGAAGGAAGGGTGGAAGGAAGGAAGGAAGGTTGGAGGGAAGAAAGAAGGAAGGAAGGAAGGTTGGAGGGAAGGGAGGAAGTAGGAAGGAAAGGAGGGACGAAGGAAGGGAGGAAAGGAAAGAAGGGAGGAAGAAAGGACGGAGGAAAGAAGGAAGGACGGAAGGTAGGAGGGAAGGAGGGAGAAAGGAAAAGAGGAAGGAAGGAGGGAAGGGAAGAAAGAAGGATGGAGGGAGGAAGGACGGACGGAAGGACGGACAGAAGGAAGGGAGGAAAGAAGGAACAGTCAAAACAGATGACACAAAGGTTAAAAAGGAGACTTTAAAATCAATTTGTCTCCAAAGACAAAAAAAGTTGCTTCACCATCAGGTTGAAGTGAAGCGGACGAGTTTCTGTGTCCGACGTCAAATAATATTTAATAACATGAGAAAAATATAAGAATCCTTTTTTGGGATTTACGCCTCTCGAATCCAAAAGGGATAACTGTCACCATGGCGATTATACTTCAGGTAGCAGCCGTCAAGAGAACAAATTGGATTTTGACACTAAAACTGCTAAATTCATAACGTAACTTTAACCTTCGTGTCGTCCTCCTGTCTGTTTTGACTGTTCCTCCCTCCCTCCCTTCCTTCCTCCGTCCTTCTCTCTTTCTTTCCTTCCTCCCTCCCTCCCTCCCTCCTTCCTTCCTCCTTTCCTTATTTACTCCCTCCCTCCCTCCTTTCCTTGCTTATTCCTCCCTCCCTCCCTTCTTCCTCCCTCCTTTCCATCCTTCCTTCCTCCGTCCTTTCTTTCTTCCTTCCTCCTTCCTTCCTTCATTCCCCTTTCTTTCTTCTTTCCTCCCTCCCTCCTTACCTTCCCTCCTTTCCTTATTTACTC